>NC_058088.1:55526606-55644312 GCF_014858855.1 Bufo gargarizans
GAATTCCACCTGCAGGAGTGAGTGGGCACAGTGGACTCCCCCAGGAGCAGTGGGCCCCGGCACTTGCCTGGTTGTTCGGCGTGCATGACGCCGGCCCTGACAGGATCTATACTGTGTGTGTTATAACAACAGTTGTGGTTGACATTAGTGTTAAACGAATTGAAGTATCCAAAGTGGACTTTGAACCGAATTTTGGGAAAAATTTGATTCTTCGTGAAGCAAAATTTCCTTGCTCTTTATGGTAACGAATCAATATTTTCTAAAATGGTGGCTGAAAATAAAACAATATACTCACCTGATCCACTTGCTCACAGAGAGGCCTTCCGCTCTCGTCTTGATTGAAGAAAGCCTGCCAAAGGTCCTGAGGACCTCAGCACATGATCACACTGGACGCGCGCGTTGAGGTCATCAGTGTTTAACCCCTGATTAACCCTTAAAAGGCTTAATGTGAGTCACAGATGCTTCTGAGGGGCTAAATGCGGCATCTGAGGGGCTAAATGATGGGGAGCGGCTCGATCGTTGTTCCCCGTCATTACAGCCACTCCATACAATGGAAAGCGATTTGTGACAGTAATTTGCAATGAATCAAATCTCTTGTTGAAGTTCAGAGAAGCTGCCAAATAATTTTTTTCAAAACTTTACTCCTCTCTAGTTGCCATGGTTATGGAATGCTTAGAAATACTACTATTCTTAAAAGTATAACATTGTATCTCAGCGCATTAAGATACAAACCAGCAGTTCAGTTTTTTGCATCACTGACCTCTAAACTAGACTTAATAATGGATGAAGCTTGCTTATATTTGCATGAATGCAGTTAGAGATACACCCCCTTCTGCTATATAGTGTAGCTGTAACGGGGAGACGTTGACACGCTTCCTCTCTGCAGCGCCGCCGGCATCCCACTAGTGAAGAGAAGTGAGGAAGTGGCCGGCGTCCTCATCTCCATAGCAAAAAGAGGGTGGAGAAGACTCGGCCACACACGCTTCCTGCGCATGGTCGGTGTCCTCCATCCTCTACGCAATGAGCACGTGGAAAACTGAGTGCAGATAGTGATGAGTCAGCACTCAGCTGTTCTGAGTTGCGAGGGAAGGGTCATGTTACGCTGGCCACGTTACATGACCCATCAGGAGGACCTATTTAAACAGGTAACCTGCTGGCCACAGGTTGCCTGTGATTTGTCTTGCAACCCTCACCAGCAGTTTCCTATTGTGCATTTCTATGTTCTTGGACCTCGGCTCTGTTTTTGACCTCGACCTTGTGACCTCCCTGGATTTGACAAAACCTCTTGGCTTCTGACTCTGGATTGCGTTTTGACCTCGGTATTATATTGCTCCCTGTGTACCCGCGTGACCTCCTGGCTTTGACTTTGGCTTGTCTGACTCTGTTACGGTATTCCTCTTATCTTCTTAGGCCCCTGCACGTATCTAAGCGAGGGACTGCCGCTAACTTGCGCGCCATCGGTTAGGACGGGCCGTGCAAGTAGGCAGGGACAGAGGTGGGGTGGAGTTTAGGGCAGCACTTATCCCTACCCTCTGTCATGACAGCAGCCCTGTGTGGATTGCTTGTCGTCTTCGAGATACAAAAGGTAAAATAAGCTATTGTTCGCAGCGAGTAGGACGTTCTGTCCATTTTAATACAGTCATATTCTAAAAACCATTAAATCTGCCCTTCTCAATTTCTGAACACCTGCAGAATTTCTGGAGGATCCTCTCCTGGTATATGTCATCCTGTAAATGTGAGCCCCGGGCACATTGATTTGTTTCGGCGAGTACCAAATCCCTTCCTTGTCACATAATTACACTCTGGCATAATGTTGTGTGCGGAGAGGAGAAGTTTTGCTTCTTGTAATACATGGAAAGTGAAATTTTCCCATCACTGATTATTTATCTAATATCTGGAAACTGCTGTGAATAAGTGAAGGGTTAAATGTCTTCAAGTATGATGGTTGGAAGAAGGGTGCTTCAAGTGGATTGTTCTTATAGTGTCCTTGCACTTTACACTTGGGCTGTGGGAATCTCTCATGTGCTGTGCAGTAACTCTCAGTCTGTGACCTATTAGGGCACTTTCACACTAGCGTTATTCTTTTCCGACATTGAGTTCCATCATAGGGGCTCAATACCGGAAAAGAACTGATCAGTTTTATCCTAATGCATTCTGAATGGAGAGCAATCCATTCAGGATGCACCAGGATGTCTTCAGTTCAGTCTTTTTGACTATTCAGGATGGAGATAATACTGCAGCAATTTTACTTTTTAAGTATGAATGTAAAGGACAGAGCATGGGAGCCTTCATGACCATTCCTGGTGACCCTGAGCACTCTGTATCCACACATGTACACTCTCTCCTTCTGTACCAGTTTGTAACTCGTCTCGCTTATGATTAGTGCAATTGTCTGTATTATGTATGTGCACCGCTTATCATATGTACAGCGCTATGGAATGAATGGCGCTTTAATAATAATAATAATAATTGAATTCGTGGAGCAGCATCTCTTGGCGGTCCGTGTGTCTACAGATGCCTTTTCCAGCTGCTACCTGCGTTGTACTGCTCATGCCCTGCTTATAATTGAATCAACGTGACACATTACGTTTAGGATATGTTCTATTCTCAGAGACTGGAAAGACAATAGGACTCTGGATGAAGGTAGCATACGGAGGCAACACTCGCACTTAATTAAATAAAGCCCAAACCCTCCTCCATTCTTCTAATGTAAAACAAGTTAGAAGTTGTTCTGCGACGGATTATTCAGAACAGATCCACATGGGGATATCTCTGAGTATCCTACTTAAGGCACTCCACACAGGGCGGAACTATATTGCTTTGTTGCAAGCAAATCCCCATCAACGGCATCATACGGCAGCCCTCTAATTACTTTGCATTCAGCACAGTTTTTTTTTAAATTCAATTCTACTTATGTGATATTTCTAAAGACTGAGCATGTGGGGTTGTTCACAGGATGGGTAAAATGTAATCCTCGGCGGGTAAGGAGAATAGCTCTCTGCCGTTATCTGTCAGCTTTTTCCTGTATTCTATGGGGAATCTTGCGCAATTTCAGTTGAAACCCATCTGTTTTGCTCATTATGCCAATCAAAAAGTCACTTCCGACAGCACAAAGACAGTTACACCATGTTTTTAGGTCACTCAGCGCTCAAAAAACAAGCCTTTGTCTTTTGCAGAGATTTCATTCTCGTGAATCATTTTGCATAGTTTTTAATTAGTTGATGTCATAAGGAGCAACTTTCCTCGAGGAGTGCGCGGGTATTAGTGAGAGGCCAATTAAAAGCCCCGTGACGGGTCTATTAATTGGTTTCCATTTCATGGTTACTCAGCTTGCTATAGACCATTGGTTTTCCAAATTGCGGACTGTTTCTTTAACTATGAGCCATCGAGATGAAGTCTTCATTACGTCCTCGGCGTCAATTTTTGGACAATTTAATTTTTTTTCTCTCCTTCACGAGGAAAAAGGCTCGGTGGATGTGCAAATTGATTTCATTTACATAAAGACTAAAATAATTAACAGCTTGTTAAGTGCATCTTAATGTAAAACTGATCTCCGGTGCCATTTGAAAAGTAACCATGGGGTATAGTTTGGAGATAACTAGTTTTGGTGACTCTCCAGCTTGGCTAATGAATGAACAATGCGGTTAATGCTGCTGTAGACACTTTTCAAGCTCTTGCCTAAAATTCAAAGAGATAGTTTCTGAGACAGAGTTTAAATATTTATTGGCAGGAAAGCTTTTTAGAATGCTTGGCCGAGGAAGACGCTGGTTTTATCTCTTTGTGGATGTCTTGAGGTTTTTTTTTTAATCTTATCTTGACAAAAATTATTATAGACTTGAAAGAATTGCAAAAATGTCTGAAGTCATCATACAGGATTTTTTATTTTTTTGGTGGCTGGAAATTCAGCTGGTTGGGCACCCAAAATGCCATGTGTGATGCATGGGGATGACTTGGATTCTAGCCTTGGATTCTAGCTTTTTGGAGTTGACTAATGTCTCTCAATTGCAGCCCCAAGTTCCCCCCAACGGCTATTGATTTAAAGAGAATCATTCAGAACAGAGAATGCCTTGCAGAGCCAGCTCAGTGGTGGCTTCAATAGGTAGCAAAAGAGCACTTAAGTGCATCAAGGGCGGACCCAAGCTCCTCTTTATTCTTCGGCCAGCTATTCCCTCCGCCTTCTTGATTGGCGGCATCAGGTTATCTGAGCTGCCTATGTTTATCAAGAAGGAGGTTGTAGAGGATGCAGGAGATCCAAGAGTGACTTGGTTCCACTCCTGATGGACTTTACTGCTCATTTGCATACGGATTACAAAGTACTTTTTATCCAAAAGTGAAAGATATCCTTCCAATCATCAGAGCTAGCCCTACAAGGCATTGTTCCTGGTGTAACACTAAATATCCGAAAAGAGACTCCCCTTAATATTCCATTAAACATTTCTGAATACTTTTCATTCGAAAATTCAATGGTTACATATGTATCTTGGAAAACTGAGTGACAACCAATGTCATTGCCATTACAAGTCCTACATGAGTTGTCATCCAGGTTTCCAGGCATTTAAATGGTATTTATCAGCTTATACTATGAGAGATCTGAGTTGTCAAAAAATACTTCTTTACCATTATGATGTCAGGGAAATGCTCTGTCATGATAGTTGCCACCCAGCATAACCAGCTCTGATTTGCATCAATGAGAGGTTAGCTGGAGTAACTCAGCATGACCACTACGCTTTGAACGGCGTTGTGTTTCCTGTTTCATTCAGGAGACCACAGAGAACAGTTGATCAGAACTTAATGCAGTTTCCCGAGGATAGGTCATCAAAACCAGTAACCTAGAAAAATCCTTTTATTCAATGCTATACATAGTCACGTGGACACAAAAACGGAAGTGTGATTGAGTGCGATGCACCCACAGCAAAATTTGATCCTGCCCATTTAACTCTTCATTCACTATGAGTAGTAGTTATCATGGTGCGGGCAGGCAAAGGAAGGTGGCAGAAATAAAAAATACATAAAAATATGTATAAAAATTTGAAAAACTGTATTATTTTTTTTTCCATTTATTATTTTTTATTTTTAAAATAGAACATCAACAATTTCCAGACTCTTTGTTTCTGAAATATACAGCAGCGTGTAATTGTCAAACAAATGTTACCTTGTACCTTTTCACTTAGAATAATGCAGTTAAATAAGCCCTTGAGTGAAAGTCGCAGTGTGGCGCAAGTAAAATAAGAAGATTACCTAAACCCTGCGATGTCCTTGAGGTCCGGCGTGCCAAGGTTAATAAATATTCTCTATATCATCCGTGAGTGATCCATAATACACGTAACAATCACACTTTACACTTTATTTCTAAGAGACTTACAATCCATTACATCAGGAAGATTAATAGGCTGCAACTTGCTGTCCGGTCTCCGGGAATGAGCAATAGTTTTTCTGGGTTAACTGCCAACTGGAAATGATTCGTTGGTCGACCGGCACGCAATATGCTTATTGTAAAGGTGCAGTATGTTTTTCAGACATTGTTACAAGCTTAAAATGCTGCACCAAACTATAATAAAAGGTAATGGTGTGTCAAAAGGGAAAATCCTGTAGAAGCAAAAATATTGAAAATGCAAGACATCAGGATGCTTACTTCTCCATTCACAGCAAAAGCTACATGCAAAATTCCAATATTGCAAAAATGTAGAGCATTGTGAGATTCTAGAGGAAAATTATCCAATGCTGGGCAGCTATACAAACAGCAGTGGTAAAGAAGAAGAAGTCAAATGATTCAATACATTGCTTGGATTACATTTTTAAAAGGGGTTGTCTAGTGGGAAGAAAAAAAGTAAAGGAACTCAAAGAAGGGGGTTAAAAAAATAATAGATGAAATACTCACTTCACAGAACTCACTCCGCTCCCGCTCAGTCCCATCGTGACACACAGGAAACGCCTGTTCTGCCAATCACCGATTGCAGCGGTGACCCACCCCTGGATCTTTGTATGTGCTCAGATGGGTTCAGGATGCACAGACAAGTGGGAACTTGGTAAGATTTGGAACTGTAAAACGGAATCATGTAGAAGAGTATTTACTGTGTTGCATTGCCGTGGCTGTCCCTGACAACTGAATATTGTTTCCACGGACTGTTCACATATACTGTAGAAGTTCAAGAGACATTTATCATAATGTTATTCACTAAAGAATTGCAACTTGTCTACTGCTGTAGTGTCATTGTCACTAGTGTTGAGGGCAGTGGTGCACCACAAATGAGGCAAGGTGAGGCGATTGCCTCAGGCACCACCAGGTAGGGGCAAGAGGGGGGACAGCGGAAGGGGGATTATCTGTTACTGCAGTATAGTATTTGGAAGAACAGTGGGCACAGTATGTGGCACTGTATTATCCTGTACATTTTGTAGCTCTGTATGTAAAGTTTTCCAAATATGTCTTTAACAGTAGGCTTGAAGGGAAGTGGTTAGTTTAAGAAATTGGCATTGGGGGATGGGGCACTGTTTCAGTTTTTGCCTCAGGCAGCAGAAAGACCAGGTGCACTCCTAGCTTCGAATCAAAACTTAATATGAATGCTGTACAGAGATTTGTGTCAGACTCTTCATACAGCATCCGGCAAGAAAAATTTGATATAACTGAAGTCTCGTGGGACTTCTGTGAATAACTTCCGAATTTAATTTTTGAACTTGGATCAGAACGTCGGCTTCGGTACCGAGGTACAGGCCGATACAGAAGCCAACTTCGGAATTCCTGTTTCAAAATGTTTTTAAAGTTTAATTTCAATTTGCTGGAGCCCATACATTTTAATACTGTACAGAGACGGGTCTCCATACAGCATTAAAACGAAGTTCTGAGCAAATCCACTTCAGATCTATAATCCGAAGCTCGATTTGCTCAACACTAATTGTCACCATCCGCAGGCAATGTTACCGGTGAACAACCATTTCCAGTCAATAGGAACAAACAAACACATTCATGGCCCATTCTCTACTCCTTCTAATAGTCAATCAAAAACATGGTCAAAGAATAGGTACAAAGATGGTGGGCAATTGTGTTCTGGTTTTGCCTTTGTGACCCCCCATAGCGTGGGCATCAAGCACATATGGAACCCTACCATCACCATTCCCAGGATACACTATAAATATCTGATACGTGGCAGGCCCACCCATGGGCTTCTACTTATTTGGAAAATGGGCAGGGCACAAAGCAAGACCATCATAGACTGTAAATAAATGTGATCATGACTCCGTACTTTGTCCAAACCCTAAGGTGGAAGACCTATTGTTTCTATTGTAAATCCTACAGATACAACTTAAATGAAAGTATCATTTTGAAGGGTTTGGTGCATAAAAACACCACTGTTCGAATGCTCTATTGGTGCACATAGATATTATAGGGGGTCATCCCGAGTTTGGGGCCCTACTCCGTGAGTAACAAGGGCGAGATGCTGTGTATGAGTGGCTTCCATTCTGACATATCTGTGCCTTTCTTGTATTACATGATATGCATCAAGTATTACCACATTTCTCCTGTAGTGGGAGAAAAGCCTGGCTGGCCAGGAGCATTTTGAAAGGGATTGTCTGTGATGAAATAACCCCTTTAAGAAGTTTTCACTGTAAAACTATGGATATTCATTGCCTATGGGCAAAAATAAAATAATAAAATAACTTTCTATAGCAGTGAATTTCCTACATTCACAGTCATTCTATATAGGAAACAATGGTATTACCTCTTTATGCCCTTAAAAAATGTAATCAGAAAGTAAAAATTCATAAAGATATAGGAAAGTTCAAGAAAGCATTGGGGAAAAGAGAAAGGTCATTTGTTGGAGATGTGTGCAATTTTAATTTGGAAAAGGTTGCACTAGTTACAGTATAATGTATACACCAAGTGGAAGTCAATTCACTCGAGTCCCAGCTTCACCAATATATGGTTCGAGTTCCCCCCAGGTCCTATTGGCAGAACTGCTCTGAACAGACCAGAGTTGCTTAAGGGAATCATTTTTCAAGTGTCAAAACAGATTTAATTCTTCCTTATCCTTCTTGATTCCTATGAAAGTGAGAAAAATGTACACGCTGAGCTCTCGCTGGAGGACCTGATGTGACTAGAAGAAAATCCTGGAGGAAATTCACCTATAAAATGTTTCTCAGCTTCTAATTAGACCTACCAAATGAATATTGTTTCTATATAAGGTTCTTTTAGTCCTTGACCGCCACAATTCCACTGCTGTAAACCGTAAAGGGCAATATGATACATTATTTCAAAGCAATTCATAATTTTCCTTCTTCCAGGAAACTAATGGGTTGATCTACAAAACAAAATACTGAATGGACCATTGACTAGATACAACATAAAAGTTGAATTGGTGAGATTTAATAACTGGGCACTGCAATGATCCAGAGAACAAGGGGCTTAATTGTCACTATCGGCTGGGAAGAGCTGGGTTTGACCATGTTTGTACCAGTAGAGTTGGTAGAGTAAATTTTCTAGGGTTTGACATTCAATGATCCATATTTTTGAGAAGTAATGGAATGTATGAATTCTTCAGCTCTACAAAATTGATGACTTATGTTTAGGGTAGGATATAAACAAAAACAAATCTGTGGTGTCCAGTTATTAGGACCCCTGCTATCAGTTGAAGAGATCATTACTTCCCTTTAATTGTTCACCAGGCACACCTTGGTACTTTAGTATCAATCCCAGTACTTTCATTGCACCAGTAGATGGTCAATTCTCACAAGTCAATAAAAAAAAAAAAATAGAATCAGTTGAGAACAGTGTTTTTTTTTTGGGGGGGGGAATTTTTTTGAAGATTATATTGAAACTCTTTTTGAAACTGTAGCAAAGTCTAGAACCACTGAAACACAGGATCAAGCTTGTCTGACAGATTTGGCCATGACTAGCATTCTGCAGTTAGAAAAAAAATGTTTATTTATAGAGTTGAGCGAACACCTGGATGTTCGGGTTCGAGAAGTTCGGCCGAACATCCCGGAAATGTTCGGGTTCGGGATCCGAACCCGATCCGAACTTCGTCCCGAACCCGAACCCCATTGAAGTCAATGGGGACCCGAACTTTTCGGCACTAAAAAGGCTGTAAAACAGCCCAGGAAAGAGCTAGAGGGCTGCAAAAGGCAGCAACATGTAGGTAAATCCCCTGCAAACAAATGTGGATAGGGAAATGAATTAAAATAAAAATTAAATAAATAAAAATTAACCAAAATCAATTGGAGAGAGGTTCCATAGCAGAGAATCTGGCTTCCCGTCACCCACCACTGGAACAGTCCATTCTCAGATATTTAGGCCCCGGCACCCAGGCAGAGGAGAGAGGTCCCGTAACAGAGAATCTGTCTTCATGTCAGCAGAGAATTAGTCTGCATGTCATAGCAGAGAATGAGGCTTCACGTCAGCCACCACTGCAACAGTCCATTGGCATATATTTAGGCCCAGCACACACACAGGCAGAGGAGAGAGGTCCCGTAACAGAGAATCTGGCTTCATGTCAGCAGAGAATCAGTCTGCATGTCATAGCAGAGAATCAGGCTTCACGTCAGCCACCACTGCAACAGTCCATTGTCATAAATTTAGGCCCAGCACCCAGGCAGAGGAGAGAGGTCCCGTAACAGAGAATCTGGCTTCATGTCAGCAGAGAATCAGTCTTCATATCATAGCAGAGAATCAGGCTTCACGTCACCCACCACTGTAAGAGTCAATTTTCATAAATTTAGGCCCAGAACCCAGGCAGAGGAGAAAGGTCCCGTAACAGACAATCTGGCTTCATGTCAGCAGAGAATCAGTCTTCATATCATAGCAGAGAATCAGGCTTCACGTCACCCACCACTGTAAGAGTCAATTTTCATAAATTTAGGCCCAGAACCCAGGCAGAGGAGAAAGGTCCCGTAACAGACAATCTGGCTTCATGTCAGCAGAGAATCAGTCTTCATATCATAGCAGAGAATCAGGCTTCACGTCACCCACCACTGTAAGAGTCAATTTTCATAAATTTAGGCCCAGAACCCAGGCAGAGGAGAAAGGTCCCGTAACAGACAATCTGGCTTCATGTCAGCAGAGAATCAGTCTTCATATCATAGCAGAGAATCAGGCTTCACGTCACCCACCACTGTAAGAGTCAATTTTCATAAATTTAGGCCCAGAACCCAGGCAGAGGAGAAAGGTCCCGTAACAGACAATCTGGCTTCATGTCAGCAGAGAATCAGTCTTCATATCATAGCAGAGAATCAGGCTTCACGTCACCCACCACTGTAAGAGTCAATTTTCATAAATTTAGGCCCAGAACCCAGGTAGAGGAGAAAGGTCCCGTAACAGACAATCTGGCTTCATGACAGCAGAGAATCAGTCTGCATGTCATAGCAGAGAATCAGGCTTCACGTCAGCCACCACTGCAACAGTCCATTGTCATAAATTTAGGCCCAGCACCCAGGCAGAGGAGAGAGGTCCCGTAACAGAGGATCTGGCTTCATGTCAGCAGAGAATCAGTCTGCATGTCATAGCAGAGAATGAGGCTTCACGTCAGCCACCACTGCAACAGTCCATTGGCATATATTTAGGCCCAGCACACACACAGGCAGAGGAGAGAGGTCCCGTAACAGACAATCTGGCTTCATGTCAGCAGAGAATTAGTCTGCATGTCATAGCAGAGAATGAGGCTTCACGTCACCCACCACTGCAACAGTCCATTGGCATATATTCAGGCCCAGCACCCAGGCAGAGGAGAGAGGTCCCGTAACAGAGGATCTGGCTTCATGTCAGCAGAGAATCAGTCTGCATGTCATAGCAGAGAATCAGGCTTCACGTCAGCCACCACTGCAACAGTCCATTGTCATAAATTTAGGCCCAGCACCCAGGCAGAGGAGAGAGGTCCCGTAACAGAGGATCTGGCTTCATGTCAGCAGAGAATCAGTCTGCATGTCATAGCAGAGAATCAGGCTTCACGTCAGCCACCACTGCAACAGTCCATTGTCATAAATTTAGGCCCAGCACCCAGGCAGAGGAGAGAGGTCCCGTAACAGACAATCTGGCTTCATGTCAGCAGAGAATTAGTCTGCATGTCATAGCAGAGAATCAGGCTTCATGTCAGCCACCACTGCAACAGTCCATTGGCATATATTTAGGCCTAGCACACAGGCAGAGGAGAGGTTCATTCAACTTTGGGTAGCATCGCAATATAATGGTAAAATGAAAATAAAAATAGGATTGAATGAGGAAGTGCCCTGGAGTCCAATAATATATGGTTATGGGGAGGTAGTTAATGTCTAATCTGGACAAGGGACGGACAGGTCCTGTGGGATCCATGCCTGGTTCATTTTTATGAACGTCAGCTTGTCCACATTGGCTGTAGACAGGCGGCTGCGTTTGTCTGTAATGACGCCCCCTGCCGTGCTGAATACACGTTCAGACAAAACGCTGGCTGCCGGGCAGGCCAGCACCTCCAAGGCATAAAAGGCTAGCTCTGGCCACGTGGACAATTTAGAGACCCAGAAGTTGAATGGGGCCGAACCATCAGTCAGTACGTGGAGGGGTGTGCACACGTACTGTTCCACCATGTTAGTGAAATGTTGCCTCCTGCTAACACGTTGCGTATCAGGTGGTGGTGCAGTTAGCTGTGGCGTGTTGACAAAAGTTTTCCACATCTCTGCCATGCTAACCCTGCCCTCAGAGGAGCTGGCCGTGACACAGCTGCCTTGGCGACCTCTTGCTCCTCCTCTGCCTTGGCCTTGGGCTTCCACTTGTTCCCCTGTGACATTTGGGAATGCTCTCAGTAGCGCGTCTACCAACGTGCGCTTGTACTCGCGCATCTTCCTATCACGCTCCAGTGCAGGAAGTAAGGTGGGCACATTGTCTTTGTAGCGTGGATCCAGCAGGGTGGCAACCCAGTAGTCCGCACAGGTTAAAATGTGGGCAACTCTGCTGTCGTTGCGCAGGCACTGCAGCATGTAGTCGCTCATGTGTGCCAGGCTGCCCAGGGGTAAGGACAAGCTGTCCTCTGTGGGAGGCGTATCGTCATCGTCCTGCCTTTCCCCCCAGCCACGCACCAGTGATGGACCCGAGCTGCGTTGGGTGCCACCCCGCTGTGACCATGCTTCATCCTCATCCTCCTCCACCTCCTCCTCATCCTCGTCCTCCTCGTCCTCCAGTAGTGGGCCCTGGCTGGCCACATTTGTACCTGGCCTCTGCTGTTGCAAAAAACCTCCCTCTGAGTCACTTCGAAGAGACTGGCCTGAAAGTGCTAAAAATGACCCCTCTTCCTCATCCTCCTCCTCCTCCTCCTGGGCCACCTCCTGTTCCATCATCGCCCTAAGTGTTTTCTCAAGGAGACATAGAAGTGGTATTGTAACGCTGATAACGGTGTCATCGCCACTGGCCATGTTGGTGGAGTACTCGAAACAGCGCAACAGGGCACACAGGTCTCGCATGGAGGCCCAGTCATTGGTGGTGAAGTGGTGCTGTTCTGTAGTGCGACTGACCCGTGCGTGCTGCAGCTGAAACTCCACTATGGCCTGCTGCTGCTCGCACAGTCTGTCCAGCATGTGCAAGGTGGAGTTCCACCTGGTGGGCACGTCGCATATGAGGCGGTGAGCGGGAAGGCCGAAGTTACGCTGTAGCGCAGACAGGCGAGCAGCGGCAGGATGTGAACGCCGGAAGCGCGAACAGACGGCCCGCACTTTATGCAGCAGCTCTGACATGTCGGGGTAGTTGTGAATGAACTTCTGCACCACCAAATTCAGCACATGCGCCAAGCAAGGGATGTGCGTCAAATTGGCTAGTCCCAGAGCTGCAACGAGATTTCGCCCATTATCACACACCACCAGGCCGGGCTTGAGGCTCACCGGCAGCAACCACTCGTCGGTCTGTTGTTCAATACCCCGCCACAACTCCTGTGCGGTGTGGGGCCTGTCCCCCAAACATATGAGTTTCAGAATGGCCTGCTGACGTTTACCCCGGGCTGTGCTGAAGTTGGTGGTGAAGGTGTGTGGCTGACTGGATGAGCAGGTGGAAGAAGAGGAGGAGGAAGCCGAGAAGGAGGAGGTGGCAACAGGAGGCAAAGAATGTTGCCCTGCGATCCTTGGCGGCGGCAGGACGTGCGCCAAACAGCTCTCCGCCTGGGGCCCAGCTGCCACTACATTTACCCAGTGTGCAGTTAGGGAGATATAGCGTCCCTGGCCGTGCTTACTGGTCCACGTATCTGTGGTTAGGTGGACCTTGCTACAGATGGCGTTGCGCAGTGCACACTTGATTTTATCGGATACTTGGTTGTGCAGGGAAGGCACGGCTCTCTTGGAGAAGTAGTGCCGGCTGGGAACAACATACTGTGGGACAGCAAGCGACATGAGCTGTTTGAAGCTGTCTGTGTCCACCAGCCTAAATGACAGCATTTCATAGGCCAGTAGTTTAGAAATGCTGGCATTCAGGGCCAGGGATCGAGGGTGGCTAGGTGGGAATTTACGCTTTCTATCAAATGTTTGTGAGATGGAGAGCTGAACGCTGGCGTGTGACATGGTTGAGACGCTTGGTGACGGAGGTGGTGGTGGTGGTGTTGGTGGTACATCCCCTGTTTGCTGGGCGGCAGGTGCCAACGTTCCTCCAGAGGCGGAGGAAGAGGCCGAGGCGGCAGCAGCAGAATAGGCCGAGGCGGCAGCAGCAGAAGAGGTAGCAGGGGGAGCCTGAGTGACTTCCTTGGTTTTAAGGTGTTTACTCCACTGCAGTTCATGCTTTGCATGCAGGTGCCTGGTCATGCAGGTTGTGCTCAGGTTCAGAACGTTAATGCCTCGCTTCAGGCTCTGATGGCACAGCGTGCAAACCACTCGGGTCTTGTCGTCAGCACATTGTTTGAAGAAGTGCCATGCCAGGGAACTCCTTGAAGCTGCCTTTGGGGTGCTCGGTCCCAGATGGCGGCGGTCAGTAGCAGGCGGAGTCTCTTGGCGGCGGGTGTTCTGCTTTTGCCCACTGCTCCCTCTTTTGCTACGCTGTTGGCTCGGTCTCACCACTGCCTCTTCCTCCGAACTGTGAAAGTCAGTGGCACGACCTTCATTCCATGTGGGGTCTAGGACCTCATCGTCCCCTGCATCGTCTTCCACCCAGTCTTGATCCCTGACCTCCTGTTCAGTCTGCACACTGCAGAAAGACGCAGCAGTTGGCACCTGTGTTTCGTCATCATCAGAGACATGCTGAGGTGGTATTCCCATGTCCTCATCATCAGGAAACATAAGTGGTTGTGCGTCAGTGCATTCTATGTCTTTCACCGCTGGGGAAGGGCTAGGTGGATGCCCTTGGGAAACCCTGCCAGCGGAGTCTTCAAACAGCATAAGAGACTGCTGCATAACTTGAGGCTGAGACAGTTTCCCTGGTATGCATGGGGGTGATGTGACAGACTGATGGGGTTGGTTTTCAGGCGCCATCTGTGCGCTTTCTGCAGAAGACTGGGTGGGAGATAATGTGAACGTGCTGGATCCACTGTCGGCCACCCAATTGACTAATGCCTGTACCTGCTCAGGCCTTACCATCCTTAGAACGGCATTGGGCCCCACCATATATCGCTGTAAATTCTGGCGGCTACTGGGACCTGAGGTAGTTGGTACACTAGGACGTGTGGATGTGGCAGAACGGCCACGTCCTCTCCCAGCACCAGAGGGTCCACTAACACCACCACGACCATGTCCACGTCCGCGTCCCTTACTAGATGTTTTTCTCATTGTTATGGTTCACCACAACAACAAATATATTATTTGGCCCAATGTATTGTATTCAAATTCAGCGGGATATAAATTTGAGGCCTAGTATTTAGGCGCTGGGTGACCGGTATGGATTTAGTGACAGAATTAGACTTGGAAATGCACAGAAGCGTGTGTGTGAAGTTATTCTGAATGACCCAATGTGCACCTTGAATATTATATACCCTTTTTGGGATAGATTTCAAATAGCTCTGATATAGCAGGAACCACTAAATTATGAAATTGCTAAATTGGGAATTGTACTTCAACCCAGAACAAAAAATGTGCTTTGACGGGCACTAAATAACTTTCCCAGCTACAACAGGACAGCGGTAACGAGAGATTTAGAGGGATTTAAATTTGAGGCCTAGTATTTAGGCGCTGGGTGACAGGTATGGGTTTAGTGACAGAATTAGACTTGGAAATACACAGTAGCGGGTGTGTGTGAAGTTATTCTGAATGACCCAATGTGCACCTTCAATATTATATACCCTTTTTGGGATAGATTTCAAATAGCTCTGATATAGCAGGAACCACTAAATTATGAAATTGCTAAATTGGGAATTGTACTTCAACCCAGAACAAAAAATGTGCTTTGACGGACACTAAATAACTTTCCCAGCTACAACAGGACAGCGGTAACGAGAGATTTAGAGGGATTTAAATTTGAGGCCTAGTATTTAGGCGCTGGGTGACAGGTATGGGTTTAGTGACAGAATTAGACTTGGAAATACACAGTAGCGGGTGTGTGTGAAGTTATTCTGAATGACCCAATGTGCACCTTCAATATTATATACCCTTTTAGGGATAGATTCCAAATAGCTCTGATATAGCAGGAACCACTAAATTATGAAATTGCTAAATTGGGAATTGTACTTCAACCCAGAACAAAAAATGTGCTTTGACGGACACTAAATATCTTGCCCAGCAACAACAGTACAGCGGTAACGAGAGATTTAGAGGGATTTAAATTTGAGGCCTAGTATTTAGGCGCTGGGTGACAGGTATGGGTTTAGTGACAGAATTAGACTTGGAAATACACAGTAGCGGGTGTGTGTGAAGTTATTCTGAATGACCCAATGTGCACCTTCAATATTATATACCCTTTTAGGGATAGATTCCAAATAGCTCTGATATAGCAGGAACCACTAAATTATGAAATTGCTAAATTGGGAATTGTACTTCAACCCAGAACAAAAAATGTGCTTTGACGGACACTAAATATCTTGCCCAGCAACAACAGTACAGCGGTAACGAGAGATTTAGAGGGATTTAAATTTGAGGCCTAGTATTTAGGCGCTGGGTGACAGGTATGGGTTTAGTGACAGAATTAGACTTGGAAATACACAGTAGCGGGTGTGTGTGAAGTTATTCTGAATGACCCAATGTGCACCTTCAATATTATATACCCTTTTTGGGATAGATTTCAAATAGCTCTGATATAGCAGGAACCACTAAATTATGAAATTGCTAAATTGGGAATTGTATTTCAACCCAGAACAAGAAATGTGCTTGAACGGACACTAAATAACTCGCCCAGCTACAGCACTAGGGACAGATTTAGCTGGATATAAATTTGAGGCCTAGTATTTAGGCGCTGGGTGACCGGTATGGATTTAGTGACAGAATTAGACTGGGATATGGCCAAAAAATAAACAGACTATTGCTGGTTAAATGCACTTGGTGTGACAGCTTCACCCTTATGTAGGCTTTAGCCAAAAAACAACCACACCATTGAGGGTTAAATGCACTTGGTGACAGGCGCAGCTTGCCCCTGATTTTGTATATGGCCAAAAAATGAACAGACTATTGCTGGTTAAATGCACTTGGTGTGACAGCTTCACCCTGATGTAGGCTTTAGCCAAAAAACAACCACACCATTGAGGGTTAAATGCACTTGGTCGCAGCTTGTGCTGGCGCACCACAAGACACAAAATGGCCGCCGATCACCCCAGAAAAATGAGACTGACAAACGGTCTGTGCAGCCTAAAAACAGTGAGCAATTGAGGATCAGCAGCTCAATGATCCACAGCTGCAGATCGATCAGTTAATCAAGTCCTTTGGAGGAGTTAATCTGCCTAATCTCGCCCTACTGTCGCAGCCGCAACCTCTCCCTACGCTAATCAGAGCAGAGTGACGGGCGGCGCTATGTGACTCCAGCTTAAATAGAGGCTGGGTCACATGGTGCTCTGGCCAATCACAGCCATGCCAATAGTAGGCATGGCTATGATGGCCTCTTGGGGCAAGTAGTATGACGCTTGTTGATTGGCTGCTTTGCAGCCTTTCAAAAAGCGCCAAGAAAGCGTCACAAAAGCGCCAAGAAAGCGACGAACACCGAACCCGAACCCGGACTTTTACGAAAATGTCCGGGTTCGGGTCCGTGTCACGGACACCCCAAAATTCGGTACGAACCCGAACTATACAGTTCGAGTTCGCTCATCCCTATTTATTTATTTTAATAAAAGCTGACTTACAAAAATAGTTTTTGCCCAAAATACATACATTTCAGTAAAATAAATGTATGTATTTTATGTATGTAATAAATGTATGTCCATAACCTTTAACCACTTTGAGACCACCGAGTATATAAAAACATTGAGGTAGTCTGTTTTCAATACTGTCATTACATAGGAACCCAACCATTATAAAAATCTTGAATGTCCCTAAAGGTCACACAAAAAAACGCAAACACCATCTCAACATCCTAAAACTTTATGTGGAACCTTGTGAAGCAAAATGTGTCATCATTTTCCTTAAATTTTGGCAATAACATATACGATGGTAAGGAAAATAATCATCTATACCATTATATATTATTATATCATTTTCTGCGTTGTTCCTTTGATGTACTAAAGAAAATGTTTTCACATACAGTATTTACCGTATATACTCGAGTATAAGCCGACCCGAGTATAAGCCGAGGCCCCTAATTTTACCCCAAAAAATTGGAAAAATTAGTGACTCGAGTATAAGACTAGGGTGGGAAATGCAGCTATAATGCAGAGTGTATGTGTATATAATGCACACACTCTACATTATATACACACATCTGCAAGAGGGTGACTCAGATTGATGGGAGTCTGACTCTGACTCCCTGTATTTAATGCAAAGTGTGTGCATTATATACACACACACTCTGCATTAAATACAGGGAGCCATCCACAGATCTCCCCCCTAAACAGTGCCATCCACAGATCCCCCCTAAACAGTGCCATCCACAGATCCCCCCTCCTCTAAACAGTGCCAGGATGGCACTGTTTAGGGGAGGGGGGATCTGTAGATGGCACTGTAGGGGGATCTGTGGATGGCACTGCCATCCACAGATCCCCCTACAGTGCCATCCACAGATCCCCCTCCCCGACGCTCACAGCAGTATATTTAAAAAGTAGTATTTATCAGTATTCTTTATTCTTTATTTATCAGTATTCTTTGGATATCTTACTTTATCGTTGCTCCGGTAATAGCAGGCAGTGCGGGGAGCGGCGCTCACTCACTGACGTCACGCGCCTGCTCCCACTAGGCGGCGCAGGCGCGTGACGTGAGTGAGTGAGCGCCGCCCCCCGCACTGCCTGCTATTACCGGAGCAAAGACAAAGTAAGATAGACTCGAGTATAAGACGAGGGGGCTTTTTGAGCACAAAAATATGTGCCCAAAAACTCGTCTTATACTCGAGTATATACGGTAGTTGTTCTACAAAGGAATTTGTGGTGTAACATCCACTGCTTCTCACCTCATGAAGAGGACAGTTGGGGAAGGTCAGTCTCCACTGGAGATGGTCAAAACATCTGAGACACTAATTCTGTTGTAGACAGTAGGATATTTTTGTAAAAAGTATGTTAATTGATGCATGAGGATGAGATCTATAAAGAGAATGTCTCAGTGACCAGTGGCCAGAAAAATAGCTTAAAAGCTCTCTGTTTTAGGTAAGGAGTCTTTTGACAACCTCATAGGTTGGGAGGCCTCTGTGCGCACTTTTCTCACTTTTTATTTTCACACTTAAACAGGTTGTTTAACTTCAGCAAATGGCATTTATCACATAGACAAAGTTAATACAAGGCAGTTGTGATTTTCCACATTGTGTCACGACCTCGGTGTGTGCCGCAACATTTTCGCCGCGCATGCTGGTTGCCGGTGGCAAATTGTTTTTATGCATGTGTGTGCGCTTTCCCTTTTAGGATGTTTCCTTTCCCTGCTTTGGTGTGAATGGGGTTAAGGTGTGCTTGGTAGGTGTGGTGGGTGTGACCTCAGGTCTCCTTTATGTTGGTGTGGTGGAGCCTGAGTGTCAGTTTAGTTTGTTTGTCAGCTTGGCGAGGGCTGAATGCTTATGTCTGTGTGAGCTATCCCTATTTGTTAGTCTGTTTCCTCTGCTGTGTCTGTTGTCCCCTCCGGTGTGTTTCTGTCATTCCTCCCCCCACCTGGTGTATGTAGTTATGGTGTGGGTTTTGCTTGGAGGTTTGATTGTGGTATGTGACGGCTCCGGAAGGGGCGTGCTTTCCCGAGGGGTAAAGCGAAGGCAAGACTGTGGGTTTCCCAGCCTGGAGCCTTCGTCCATCTCGGCTGTGGCAGGTAAGTGTAGATAGCATTGTTATGTTGCTGTGTGACTTACCTGCCGTACTGCTTCACCCATAGCCTTGCATCCTGTCAGCTACTGAGCCTCTGGAGACACCTGTCATCTGTGTCGTGGATGCACAGGTATTCTCTGCCCTTTCATCAGGCCTAGGGCGTAGCAGGGATAGCAGGGTCCTAGGTTGGTGAGCATGAGCCCCCTTACCTTCTGAGGAGGCTCATGCGCTAGGAGTCTAGGGAGAGCTCAGGGTTTTATTAGGAGGTGACCTGCTCCATGTTCCTTGCTATCTGGCGTTGCAGCCTCGGCTATTGCATGGTGGGGGGTTTTCCCCACTCCCCGCCGTGACATAATAATAAATAAGGGTGACTTACACAGACAATATCACAAACAGCCCAGGAGCAGAGCTCCACACCAAGCTGACAAATAAACCAAACTGACACTCAGGCTCCACCACACCAACATATAGGAGGCCTGAGGTCACACCCACCACACCTACCAAGCACACCTTAATCCCATTCACACCAAAGCAGGGAAAGGAAACATCCTAAAAGGGAAAGCACACACATGCATAAAAACAAGTTGCCACCGGCAACCAGCCTGCACGGCAAAAATGTTGCGGCACACACCAAGGCCATGACACATTGCCTCTTTTGCTGGCTTGAATGATTTTTCCATCACATTACACACTGCTGGTATCCAAAGGTTACAGCTACCATGCAATCCAGCAGCCGTGGCCGTACTTGTACATTATAGGAAAAAGCATCACCCTTTGCACAGTCTTGTGGTCCCAGTCATCAGAGAGGCCTGCGCTGTTTCCTACAGTGTGCAAGCACAACCACTTCTGCTGGATAGTAGGATGGTCGTAACCCCTGGAAATGAGCAGAGTATAATGTGATAATAATAATACCAATAATCTTTATTTATATAGCGCCAACATATTCTGCAATGCTTTGCAGTTCAGGGGTTTATGTATAAACAGTCATAAACAACAGAGCAACAGACAAGTCAATAATTTCAAGAGAAATGAGGACCCTGCTCGCAAGAGCTTACAATCTATGATGAGATAGGGGTCACACAAAAGGTAAAAGTGCTTGTTTTGTACAATGATACAGCCATCTTGGGAGAATAGCAGAGCAGATATAAAGCTGCATGAGACGGTCAGCAGACAATATATAAAGTGCTTCTTGGTGCATGGGGGCAGTGAAGAGTTTGGTGGAGGATCAGGTTCAGGATTAGGAAATTATAAATGGGCTATATGGAGAGGAGTTAGATCAGGGAATGTGATAAGCCACCCCAAAAAAAGTGTTTTTAGGGAGCGCTTAAAACTGTGTATATTGCGATTTAACCTGATTTCTTGGGGTAGGGCATTCCTGGGAACCGTTGCAGCTCGGGAGAAGTCTTGGAGCCAGGAGTGAAAGGTTCGGATTATGGTGGAAATAAGTAGTAAGTCATTGGCTGAATGGAGAGCACAGATAGGATGGTAGACAGAGATGAGGGAAGAGATGTAGGGGTGTGCAGCACAGTGGAGAGCTTGAGGATGAGCAGTTTAAATTGGATTCTATAGTGTACTGGCAACCAGTGCAATGACTGGCACAGAGTGGAGGCATCGGAGTAGCGGTTGAACAGATAGGTGACCCTGGCTGCTGCATTAAGAATAGATTGGAGAGGGGAAAGTCTGGTGAGGGGGAGACCAATTAATAGTGAGTTACAGTAATCAAGGCGGGAATGGATCAGGGCAACAATGAAAGTTTTTGTTGTTTCCATAGTGAGAAAGGGGCAGCTTTTAGAGATGTTTTTGAAGTGCAAGCAACATGAGCAGGAGAGAGATTGGATGTAGGGGGTGAAGGAAAGATCAGTGTCAAACGTCACCGAGAGACAGCGAGCGTGCTGCCTAGGAGTAATGATGGTGTCACACACTGAGAGGAAGATATCAGGTTTGGGTAGGTGAGTAGATGGAGAGAACACAAGACGTTCAGTTTTTGAAATATTTCGTTTCAAATAGAGAGAAGACATGATATTAGAGGCGACGGAGAGACAGTCACTGGTGTCCTGTAATACAGCAGGGGTGATGTCGGGGGATGACGTGCATAGCTGTGTCATCAGCATGTGATGAAGCAAGCCAACAAAGGAGTCAATATGAACAATCACAATGCATTTAGTAATTGCCTTGTATTAACCTTGTCTACATGATAAATGCCAATAGTTGAACAGCCCCTTACATTTCTTTGCTATCTTTGTAAATCACTTATACAAAAAAAAAACTCTCTTTTAACTTTGCTCTCTGTTAGACAAGACCTATTTTTTGCAGAAGTATCAGTACTCAGAAGACTTCTTTATTAATGATTTATTATGTGTTTTATACCCTTTCAGGACTCATTTGACATTTTTGAAAAGTGTTTAGAAGGGGAGAACGTGCAAAATGTACCAAATTTATTTAACACATGCTTGAGTAGTTTGACATAAAATATTGTTGTAAAGTAAACCAGTCAAAATTAGGTATAAGGAAGAGATGAAAATAATTATTTAAGCCAAATAGTTCGCCAAAAATTATTTGGTAAATGGAATAAAAAAATAAATATTTTGAATAGTGCAACAAGTATGTAGATAACAAAAAAAATAAAAAAAATGCTTAACTGAATCTAATTAATAGACAGGAGTGAGTTGGTTCTACACAAATTAAACTTATCCTGCATTTCCAAAAAGATTCTAAATTTAATGACTCTCAAACTTTTTTGATTCCTCCTCCATGAAATCCATACAGTATTTCTGACGTATTGCAACTCCCTTTAGAGGAATGGAACTGATTTAAAGTCTTAGAAATTTCTTAATCAATTCAGCCACATATACCCCAAAGCTGGACATACACATTATATTAGCAAAGGCTGAACCTACTGACTTTAGAGGGACTGGCTGACCAGCCAATGTATCTATATAGGGGTATTCCGACTTTTCCTTGACTTCAGCTATTGAAGGAAACGGGGATCAATTGATGTATTTCAACATACTTGATCTTTTTATTAGGGAAATATAAGCCAAAACCAGAGGGGTCTGGCTTACTCCTTTATCCCAATTCAGAACACATGCATGCTTGTGAAAAGGAGGGGTCAGGAGGATTAGCTACTATATCTAAAGTCAATATGTGTGGACTGATAATGGTTAGTTCAACTACTAGCAGACCAAAAATCATAGTAACTGGACCTAACCACTATAGACGACCCATCTGACGCCAGCAGTGGGACAAACTACTCCATGTACTGATTTGTGGAGTTGTTTTGACTACGTACTTCATGATAATTCAGCGGGTAATGTGCTTTATAACACCAAAGATGTCTGTGAAAGTTCTCATTTATCCATGGTGCGTCAGTAGTAACAAGTTACAGCAATTGGACTTTTTTTTTTAAGCTGTTTCACTAGTCACCCAAAATGCTTTCTGAATTACAGTGATTTGTACAAAAAACTATTTCCGGCATTAAATACAGGTGACTCATGCTTCAGTCAAATAGGTTACATGGTAGTTGCATTTACATGACTGAAGCTAATATATGCAATTAAACTGCTTTGGAAGAACAGCATTGTAAGTGGCAGACAATAGATGTCATATCCCTCCACCTCTATTTATGCTAAATTTCTTCAATTTAACATAAATAGCTTTTTTGTCCATATCTGTTTAGAACCAGTCCTCCTCTATGACAATTCAAACTTACATATTCAAAATATACAAGTCTAATTGCTCTGACTTATTATTACTGGAACACTTGAGACATTGTGATGTCACATTGAGTTGCAGCTAATAAAAAAGGTCAGCCCTGCTACTGTAAAGCTGCATTGTGCTTGCTCCTATTTCTCCTCTATAGACAAATAAATAAATATATACTGTATATATATATATATATATATATATATATATATATCTTGGCCAAGGCCACTTTCTGAGAAGGTTCTGGGTTCTGTTAATCTGTCTGTCTGGACGCAGTCATTCGGTATCCCTTCCTAATGTGAGCTGATGCTTTCATTACCAGCAGCTATGCCGGGTTATTGATCCCATTTATTGATAATTTTATTTTTATTGCAACTTGAATGCATTAGTATATTTTAATGATGTTTAATATTGTATGATAATGATCTTCATTCCCATTATGGTAATTTTCATTTCTTCCATAGCAGCAAATTAGCGGAGGGCTAAACAAACAATAATTAGAAAGCTTATATTAAAACTCCATTTCAGAATCCAGTCTATAGACGTGCAATAGTATTAATTATTACTAACTCTACATTTATAAATCTGCTGGCCAAGAATGCCCATAATGATTTTTGTTTCTTTTTTGTTTAATTACTCCTACTTTGTTCTATGGGATAATAAGCAAATTCTGGTGAGTTATTGGGATAAACCTGATTTTGAGATACCAAAAGTAAGCAGAAATCCTGTAGGAACCATTTTTCTTGTGAAAGGGATTAGTACTGCTGCTCAGATTGCTCCAGGACTTAAAGGAAACCCTTCAGTCCAGAACTAAAATTTCCTGGAAATGTTTAGTCATCATTCATGGACCTCTCCACTGGAATTGTGGTGTGTCAATGGGGGAGAACACTGATGCCGTCTTGACAAAATCATCATTGTAGTCATACCACTTGACAAAATCACCATTGTCGATGGAGTTGCTCCTACTATCCGAGTCCCTCTACAGTCCCAGAATGCCATTGGCGCTGATTTATTCCAGAGTGACCGGAAGCGTAATGTAATTGACTGCTCATGATTAACCATGGCAGTTGAGGGGGTTAAAAGTCAGGGAAGTGACCGGGTTTAGAGATGAGCAAAGTTTCTAAAAATTAAGCTGCTTCATCGAATTTCACAAATAAATAATCTTTATGATGAATTACTTTGTCACAAAGAGCATTTCTTTGTAAGTAGTGGGCGCAATGACGTTGAACGGCTATTTGCTCCTCCACTGTCATTGAACCCCTCAAATGCCACATTTATCGCCGATCGCGGCATCTGAGAATAATAGTGAGGGATTTTAGGGGTTAATCGGTTAACAAAAATACTACTCTCCTTATCCATTTGAGTGCGAAGAGGCTGCCGCAGCTGGCCGGCATGGTGGCATCATATGTCCTCTTGCAAAAGAGGCAGAGGCTCTGAAGCAGATGAGGTAAGTATGTTTTTCTTTTTTTTTTTACCACCATTTCAGGAAGAATTGATTCTTTACCACGAAGGACGAGGAAATTCAGCTTTGCAGCAAATCAAAATTTTTCTGAAATTTGGATCGAAGTCCACTTCGGGTACTTCAATTCTCTTAACAATAATTGTCAATGTGGCCGGTTTTCCACCTAGTTCTGTGTAAATCGTAGGCACTTCTTGGCCATGGCACCCACTTAGCTCTTGAGAGGGTGCTAAGACACCACATCCACTATCATTGTATGGTTGATGTCAGGAAGGTGTTAGAAATGAATAAAAAGGATCAAAGTCCCAGTAAAGGGATAGAGTAGAAAGTGGAGTGACATCTTTAAACAATGTTAAACTTGAAGGGGTTGCACAATGGGTACATATTGATGACTTATCCTCTGGAAAGGTCATCAATATCAGATTGGCGGGGCTGCTGGGAAGAGAAGTTATGATTATTTTGCACTGTCTCTATGAACATGACAACACATACATAATCGTGAAGAGGAAGCAGCACTCGCGCAAGCACAGACTCCTCTTCAAACAGCTGATCGGCTGAAGTGTCAGGAATCCTGAGGATAGGTCATCAATATTTACCCACTGCACAACCCCTTCAAAGATAATGTGCAACGTTTGATAAACTTTGGTACCAATTATGGCAGCACAGACTCCTGTAAAACTGACTCAATATTTTCCACATGGTAAATCTCCCCGTCCCCCATTGAGTTACATTGTGTCAACAAATATATAATTGCTCAGTATACGATTTTATCTTGTTTGTTTTAGAGATATATTTATTTTATCATCTAAAGTTTTTAAATGAGCCAAAAACTCCACCAATAAGCTGCATTTAAAGTAATAAAAGATAGCATCTCATATCGGTGCCTTATGAGATTGGAATCCACAGACAGATTAAAATATTGACATATTAAAAAGATCTCAGTGTGAACCGGGGATCACGCTGTTCTGTCTGTCTCCACTTAAATTACTTTCTTTGTAATTTGTAAATATATTATTTTGCATGGGTCACAGGTGGCTCATTTTTTACATATTTCATAAGACCTCATCATTTACATTTTTATTTGTTTTATTATTATTTTCGTGTAATTAAAGCTAAAGTGCACAATTGGCAACTTATGTAATGTTTATTATTAACAAGAAGAATACTTAAACTGCATTTTATGACTGAACCTTAGCTTGTTTTGTGTCTGCTCCATATCTTCATGCATCATGGGTACCTGCAGGGGACAACCCAAAATTCCCAGCTGTGCAAAGTATAATTCTAAGGCCTGGCAGTGTCTACTGTACCACTGCTTTACGTAAGTTATTCTACCATTACTATTAAGTAGGAAGGAACTGATAACTTAGAACTATTCTGTGTATTTTCCTTATCTATTTGACAAGGCTTTGGTATTCCGGTACTTTATTATATAGCCCTATGTTTTTGCTTCCCAATTACAGTATATATATATAAAAAAAATCATATATATGTCTATTTTGTCAGTGTGTGTGCGTGTATGTGGGGGGGGGGGGGTCAATCGGTAAACCCCTGTACATGGCTCCTAATGATCCAAAATACCAAAATACAGTTATTGATAAGTGGCCACAAGTGTTGTTGTTTTTTTTTCGTTTTTTTTTTACTTTTTTATTGAGTCTTTTTTTCCTGATTTTTATGGCGTGTTGTTTTAATTTTTTTTAGTATTTTTTTTGTATTTTGTGGAGTTCTGTTTTTTTTTTTTACTTTTCAGTGTTGTAGTTTATTTTTATAGAGTTTTTTATGTTTTATCTAGTGTTGTCTATCTTTTTTGTTCTTGTATTTTTTATTGAGTGTTGTATTATTTTTATTTCTTATGAAGTATAGTTTGTTTTTGTTATGAATATTGTCCTGAATATTCTGTAATTAAAGCCCCATTATATTGCAGTTCTATGTTTATCTTTAAAATATAAAAAGATCATTTATTAAATGAAATGTAAGCTCCCTTCAGTTGATCCGCCCGGCCTTAAAATTGATTTGGTTTTGTGGATCCATTTGATGGCAACTAAAGGATGTGCTATTTACCCCCAACACTAATGTGAGTACAAATTGTGGTTGGCATGTTTGTCGAGTATTCAATGTAAAATTCTGAATTTATGAAGTTGTATTGAACTTTTCAAGCCAGTTGGGATGATAGACAACTATGGAGTGTCTCACAGAATGAGGGCACAGTTCTCATTAACAGTATTGCTATAGGAATACAAGAAGGTGTGATAGTGGGAATTATTTTATCTAGTACCCATGCCCCTTGGTGGCAGCTGCACAAATTTTCTCTACTATACAGGAGGTTTTGTAGTAATGTATTCATAAGAATTACATATAGGTCTCTTAAAAGGTTGTCTTCTACTCGTAGCTCTGTTAGCCTTAATAGCTTCTAAAGAAGCCACCCTTCATTACCCTTAAAGGGTTTGGCAATTTTCTAGTTACTGATGACCAATGTGTTTGTAAGATGATTATATGGCACATACTAATATAGGCTTTGTTTATATTCTGCACCATTTTCTGTATTTCCTACTGTATGTTCCCTTGTTTGCCAACCATTTTCTTCTGTCTATACAAAGCTCCTGTCCATAAAATGGATGCTGATGGAGGGTCATGTGACCATGAAAAATCCTCCATTCAAATACAATGCACCTGCCATCTGCACTTGCAGTTTAGTGTAGGTGCCATGTCTTTGAATGGAGGAGACTGATTTGCTTGATCACATGACCCTCCATCAGCAGCCATTTTATGGACAGGACCTCCCTGTGGACAGCACAAAAAACTTAGCTAGCAAGGGTGCATATCTTATAAAATATAGAAAGGGCACAGAATTTTTACAAACGCTATATTATTAGCTACCATATAGTCATCTTATAAACACATTTTTCAATAGTAGCCAAAAAGTGGCCAACCCCTTTAACCCTTTACTAGATTTCTAGACCTGACTCAAGGGCTAATTCAGATGACTGTATGTTTGTGTCTGCATCTCTTCCGCAATTTTTCGGAACGGATGTGGACCCATTCAATTCAATGAGGCCGCAAAAGATGCAAACAGCATCCATACTTCCATTCCCTTAGTCTCACACATGTGGCGATGGATTCACAAGACTACGCCAGCCCACCCGCCTAGTGGTAAATCGGGTTTGTCTGTATAACAGTCTTGGAAAGAATGCACCCAAATATCACACACATTGAGTCATCCAAACATAGATTCTGATTGCATACTCCGGAAATATCTGCTTATCATAATGTCCCTCCTGCAAAAAAAATAAAAATAAATCAAATCTACACCAATCAACAAATACTGGAGCAGATTACTGTGAATGCTGCCACGCAGGTCTCTGATTGTAGCCTTTTTGCTGGTCCAGTCTCTGCTCATTCAGTAATGATTTCTGTCTCCATGATACTATTAGGAATTCTATAGAGCTACATAAAAAATACAACAACACAGAAACCAGCTTTTGTACTTCCGGGACGCCGTTGTTTATGAGCGCCATTATGCCATCTGTATGTGTACTATAGTCGAACCTATGGGCATGCGCAGGTAATACACATGAGATGCTTTCTCCTTTTTTCCCCCTTATTTGCAAATTTTCTTATGTATGAATTGAGATATGAATGTCTAACACATCATGGATTTGTATTTTATTCTATATAACTAAAGATGAGCCAATCGAAGTTGACAAAGTGGAAATCCAAATTTCCTCACGATTTGTGGTAACGAATCGTATTTTTTCATAAAATGGCTGCTGCACGTGTGAGGACATGGAGCAAGGAACTCTGGGAAGGTGCGGTCATCCATAATGCCATACATGCAGCCAATCAGCAGCCAGCCCTGTGATGTCACAGACCTATAAATAGCCTCAGCCATCTTGAATTCGGCCATTTTCAATGTTCTAAAGCATTTTTTGGCTTGTATTAGTGGGAAAAAAGGGCTTATTAGCGGTTTTGCGGTGAAGTGAGAAAATTACATACCTTGTTGGGGTGTTTTAATTTCCTTTTTATTTATTTATTTGATCTAACAGTATGTCAGACAGAGAAGTGCCAGGCCCTGCACAGGGGAGTGGCAGAGGCCTAAATATTTCTGGCGCGAGCACAGGTCGCAGCAGGAGTTGCAGCGAGAGGCATGAGCTCCCGGTGTCATCTAAAGGTCATGTCTTTACCAGCAACCCAGCGGTTCTTGAATGATTGACTCGGTCATCTCTGTTTTAGATACACTCCTGTGTTTTTTTTGGCAATACTGATGGATTACTGAGTACTGACCAAATGCTGACCGAGTGAAGGTGGATGCTCCACGGACAGGATCAGTTTTTTGGGGGGTTATTGTTCTGACGGATCAGAGGAAAGGAAAAATAATCAGTGACGTCAACACAAACTTATTGCTGACACCATCTTCACTCTGTCGGGGGCTCTACTTGTATAAGCGTTTAATACAACAGGTTCTGTAGACATCTATGTGGAATCAGCTGACGACGGTGTAAAAGGAGTGCGCTTCTTCTTGGCGCTAACATCAACCTGTAAGGCTGAGTTCATACTTGAGTTATTTGGTCAGTTTTGGCCCCGTGACTCCCCTAATAAGTGAATGTGCAGTGATTCTAAGAGCGACGCCTGTCATCTGCATGTCATACGGACTCACAGTATTATTTCACTACCATAGCAGACTCCCTATGCGTGTTACTGCAAGGCACAGTGTTCTACACTACTATAAAGGCTCTCCGCATCCAGGAAATAGCAGTTTTTTTTACTCGATTTGCCACAAAAAAATTCAGATGGAACCAAATTTTTTTCGAACCTGCTGAATCAAATTTTTGAAAAATGTGCTCATCTCTCTATATAACCATGTTTTCTGTGGATATTGATTTAATTATAATAATGTGTTGTAATTGGCATCTACCCTATTTATATCATGACATGTGATCGCTGTGACTGCATTGAGCAGGTGAAACGCCGCTTTTCTGACATTGGATGAATAAACCTTAGTGCTGAGCTAATCGAAGTTAACGAAGTGGAATTTGATCTGAATTTCAGTAAAAATTTGCTTTACCGTGAATCCCAATTTATTGGTGTTTGGTGGTAACGAATCAATTTTTCCTGAAATGGCGAAAAAAATATAATACCTAACTCATCCATTTGCTAGTGGAGAGGCTGTCGCAGTGGAGAGGCTGTTGTTGAAGAAAACACACCAATTCTCACACTTGCTGATGTGTGACATCATCCCGCTGGGCGGGCACGATGACGTCATCAGTGATGACATCACCACACCAGCCCACCGTGATAAGGTTGTGACATCATTACATCAGCGCGTGCAAGAATTGGCACGTTTTCTTCAATCAAGATGTCAGTGACGGCCTCTCCGCGATCAAATGAATGCGGAGGTGAGTATGTATTATTATTATTTTTTAACCCCTAATTAACCACCTGATATGCTGAATGTCACTCTCATATGCTGTGATCAGTGTTGAACGGGGCATCTGAGATCTGAGGGATTAAATGACAGGGGGCAGTGCAATCGCCGTTCCCCATCATTGTGCCCGCTCCATACAAAGGAATGAGATTCATTACGAAGTAATTCACAAATCAAATTTCTAGTTGAAGTTTGACGAAGCAGCCAAATCAAATTTTTTTGAACTGCACTGTCCTCTTGTTTACATATAGATATACTACATAGATAGACTACATAGATATACAGTATTACATACCTAGATGGTCAAGAATGGTCAATAAAGACAAGAGGGCAGGATAATCCCTGTGTTATTATACAAAGACATAACTTATATGGACCTTAACAGTAACTTATTGCCCCACCTACCATGTGGCATTTATAATATTGGTGTCCTCTTGTGTGGTAGAAAGTCCACTGCACCCGCTCTAGCACCACGACCCAAGTGCAACTGTTACTTCTGCGCCAAGGTACAACCCTGGATCCAGGCATATATATTTTGTTAATATAATATAATAGAGGAGGTATTAGATTAGACTATTTTATTCTGCAAAATTCTTAGGGACTATTGGAAGCTCTTTTGATTAAGAAAGGAAGAGGTTTGGGAAGGGGATGTCCCATGTGTGATGTGAAAGGAGCCTCCTCATATAATGGCATGCACCTTGAAACACAGGTCTTCTATGTGTGATCAGTGGGTGCTTCAATATCTTAATGGCCACAGCAAATGAGTGAGGTCCTCCGAGATCAGGCATTTTTCTGATATTTTTCATTAGAAATCAGTCAATGACCTTGACCTTTTTGGATTAGCAAAGGACTGTTTGGTGTCCCCCAATTGTTAAATGATTGACAAAAACAAAACAGAACAAAAAACAAACAAAACATACAACTTCTAGAAACTTTAACACAGTGATATAAAAATGTCATTTTTGAAGGTTTCCTGTTTAATTTTTTTAGGATGCAAATACTTCAGTTAATTTCATCCAGTTGATAAATGAAACAAATTTATCAGTATCGATGACCAGACTTGGGGAAGTCACATTAATCATAACTACTGAGGGCATCTGACGTGGAGATGTTGATGTTTTGAGAGATAAGGTCATTCTCTACAATTAATTAGATTTGTTCTAGGCAAAAAGTTCCAGAAGATGACGTTACAGCTCGGAAAAATTCTCTAGAAGGATAGAGGTCATGAAGAACTGATGATTAATATGCAAGCTTACTGAAAGTGAGTTTTCTTTTGATGGACATGACTCCAAGTGACTGGCAAGTAACTTGCATTTTCACTCATCCGGTTGAGATTGGTGGAGTAGTGATATTAATTCCCAAATTTAAATAAAAAGACAAAAACAAAAAAAAAGCATACAAATATAACTCTGATGCTTCTGAATGTTATATACATTATTCTCTGTAGAAGATTATTATAATAATCTAGGGTGCACTGGGGTCATGGCACACCCAAATTGCCAAAGGATTGAAATTAAGATTATCTGTTTTTGCAGTGCTGTAAAAATAGTAAAACAACTGCTTTGCGCAATGATCTCCAGGACCTGCAGAAGGACTTGCACAGATAAAGTCACATGGCCATATCTGTGCAGGAGAGCAACAAGGAGGTAGGTTTATGGGGCCTGACTTGTGATCTGTGTTTGTTTAGGGGCCAAGGGTCTTGCAGGGTCCTAATCCAGAGAGTTAAAAATGTGAGTTGTTTTAAAATGTATATTGACTGCATTTGCACAAGGTACTTATAAGGCATATACATAGCCATTAGAGATGTCACAAACATAAAATTTTCCGTTTGCGAACGGCGAATGCGAATTTCCGCAAATGTTCGCGAACATGCGAACCAGGCAAACCGCAATAGACTTCAATAGGAAGGCGAATTTGAAAACCCACAGGGACTCTTTGTGGCCACAATAGTGATGGAAAAGTTGTTTCAAGGGGACTAACACCTGGACTGTGGCATGCCGGAGGGGGATCCATGGCAAAACTCCCATGGAAAATTACGTAGTTGACCCAGAGTGTGGTAAGTTGAAATCGCAATGCGATTTATAGTACTTGAATTAATCGCATTGCGATTTCAACTTTCTCAAATCCGACAGTACATTCTAGCATGGAGTCGTTCCCATTAATTCAGGTTCTATAAATCGCATTGCGATTTCCATTTAGAGCTTCTGCCGTCTTCCGTGCTCATGGAGCGTCCCCATCACCATGGGAACGACTCCATGCTAGAATGTACTGTCGGATTTGAGAAAGTTGTAATCGCAATGCGATTAATGCAGGTTATATTAATTGCATTGCGAATTCAACTTAGAGCTGCTGGGTTCCTAATGTTTGTATTGCTAGAATTGACAACAAATATAGCGCTATATTCTCAATCTTCGTTATATTCTATCAATATAACCATTAGGAACCTAGCTCTAAGTTGTAATCGCAATGCGTTTAATATAACCTGTATCAATCGCATTGCAATCACAACTTTGTGACACTGCAGCTTCAGAATTAATCTAAGATGGATGCTGTCCTTGCTTTTTGATAGGCGGTGGGAGGGTCTGGGAGGGAGGGTCTTCTGCTGATTGGCTGGAATGTGTCAGCTGACTGTGAGGTACAGGGTCAAAGTTTACTCAATGATGATGTATAGGGGGCGGACCGAACATCGCATATGTTCGCCCGCAGCGGCGAACGCGAACAAGCTATGTTCGCCGGGAACTATTCGCCGACTAATAGTTCGGGACATCTCTAATAGCCATCAGTAGATGGGGCTGCTGTCACTAAATATGTAAGGAGAGGATATGAGAGAGAGAGGAGGAAGAGAAAATAACATTCTAGGTGGTTACAGTCAGTCTAGTCAGTAAACAACTGAAAATGCAAAGATGTAGAGCTAACACTTCAGCCATTCAATGGACCAAGGTACCACCCTGGAAAAAGCTATAAAAGCAGACCAGATGTATAGGTATAGATGAAGCCAAGTAGAGATAACCTGTCTAAAGGACTTAATGACTGTATGACACATATGTTCAAGAGTTTGCCTCTGGTGCCCCCATACGCATTTACCCAGATTGATCACCTGCATAAGAATCTCCACATCCCAAATTGTGGATTGTGTGGATGTGTACTATTAGTACAGAAACCTGTTCAAAAAAGGAGCAGAGTTTTTGCCAGCCATTAGAGGGAACCACCTTTGGTTACATCTCTCTCATTGCCTAAAGGTTTAGACCCCATGCCTGGATGCTTATGTCAGAATCAGCTGGAGAAGCATAGAATAAGAAGACTAGTTTTAAGAGACACTTTGCTCTATTAACTACCTGTGCAGCTGTAAAATCTGTAAAATCTGTGGCAAGTGCATTTTGTGAACATCTGCCAGTCCATTGCATGCTAAAGAACTGTCCTGATCTGTTTGCATTTTAATTCTTCAAAAAAGGACTGTTCTGCTAAACAACTGCCTTGTACCACAAAACCTGCAACACCAAGGACATCACAACCGTCATCAAGTAGGAGAGCCCCAAAACCGAAGAGTACCCTGAAGGGAAGAAAGGCGCATCCTTCTACATATCACTGCTCAAGCCCAAAAAGTGTCAGGACCATGGGTAGTAATACAACTCCCATCTGGCCAATCACACTTAGGCACACCCCTACAGTAAGCTGCATCTTTATTAAGGATATTTGAATTTATACAGGTATTCTATGACATATTTCTGTTCCTTCTCAGTGGCCATGAATGCCAGAGTACTATTAACTCTGCCTGCTACACGCTAGGTCTCTGCAGTCTCTCTGCCTCCTTCTTGCGATTTTTATCGCCATTAAGGTGCGTGTCCCCTCCAGCTCTTAAACAGCTAGCATATGCATGTTTTAATCAGTCCCCAGACTATGGCTAGCATTCCTTGGGTATTTAAGGTGTATTTCCCTATTTGAGGGTGCATAAAAAATTCTAGTACTCCTAGTAACGGCAAAGGTGTGTCTTGTGTCAAATAATTTTCTAAACTCTATCTGAACCTGTTCTGCCTGCCACGACTTCTACCTGTTTATTATATTGAATTTATTCCACCTGACTTGACCTTTGGCCTGTTTACTGGATTGAATGAACTCTGCCTTCCCAAACCTCAGCTTGTTCACTGACTAAGATTCTGCTTGTCCCTTTTGGTGTCTATTGCCGTGTCACTGAATGCTGACTACCCCAAGAGGTAGTGGCCTGGTGCTTCTCCCTCAGTGAAGATAAGCTCCCTGTATAGTGGGAAAAGGGAAAAACTCAGGGAAGACACTTAGATAACACCCTTGACACAGTGGACAAGATTTACTATTGGAAACACATGAACTTTTTTTTATGATTTTTTTTGTAAAAACAAAACAAAAACAAACAGTTTTACACACTTTTCTAAGCTTTTTACAACTTTTATAATAATATGAGTGGTTTTCTAGAAAGGGCCATGGTTTACTGGAAAGGAGCATGGCCTAAATGTGTTTCCATGCACCAAAATATTTGCACATTTTGGGAGTAAAACTACAACATGTATATGGTAGCATAAACTGAGAGTAAACTTTTTTGGGCTCACGGGCACATATTTGGTCCAAACCTCTGCCTTTCAGACAACAGATACTCACTGGCAGACTGAACTCATACTTGTAATGCATGATCACCCATGCCTATGAATAGCTAACTTTCCCCTTGACGATAAAATCTGATAACTCTCTTCCTAAAAGAAGACTTGCAGTAATCAGTTGGTTGCAATTTTAAAAGTTTTTTTAAGAGGCATCTCTTTATTTTTTTACTTGAGTATACACTTATGTATGCATGTTTTTATTGTGGGGTTTTGCTCTGGTAGATAGGGTAAGCAGGCGCAGTACATTCTTACCTCAAAGTTCTTAACTCATAATGGCAGTATTTATTCACACTTGAGGCAATTGCACATAGCAGCACGTAACTTTGCAGTCTTGGTGTTAATTCACACACAATGGAAAGTTCATATAACACAAGTCACCTTTCTGGCAGTTCTGCCTCCTGTAGTCCACAGCAGGCTTTTGGGGGGGGCCTGTTTCCCCAGCATGGGCTCTCAGCCCTCCAGAACAGCACAAAGCCTCAGATCCCAAAAACAGAGACATCTCTGCTGAGCCCAGCTGCCTATTTAAGGACAGCCAGGTGCTGCTAAAGCCTGTATCGGCACTTAAACTCCGGTCTGGTATTGGACCTCACGTGGTTGGAAATCGGCCCAGTCGCACATGATGGGAGGAAAGTACCTGCCTTGCCAGACACAAGCCCTCACTGTGTCACAGTATATATGTTTTTCCCCATGTTGACATCCCATTATTGTATCCTGCAGTGCTCTACACTGAGTTCTTCTTAAATTTTCAAATACTCTAAAATACATACATGTATAGGGATATTTCATTGGGTGCAGTCACTGAGGTATCTAACATGTTCCTGTAGAAGCCATTTTTTGTGCTTATCACATTTGCAGTTGGATTTAGCACCTACTGGAAAAGCAATTAAATACATATTAAATATTTAAAAAAAACAACTCTGTTAATGCAGATGCAGCATGGCCCAGTAAGTTTACTGTACTGCAATCCTAATCACTGATCCTAAGTGAGATGAAATGAATCACAGCCAATGTTCTCTTCAGCAGTACAAACCGAAGTCTTACAAGGGATGAAAAGCTACTTTAATATTTCTGCCTAACCCCATCAGGGTCTGGTCTTTAAACATGGTGCCCGCTGCACGTGCGAGCGCATAGCTGCATTTTCCCCTTCAGATGCTGTGGTCAAATGTGACCACGGCATCCAGTGTCGGACTGGGGCGCCTAGGGGCCACCAGTGGAATTGATTTTGGGGGCCCACCCTAGAGCTGGAGATATTACTTGTTCAATTTTCATTCTCGCACACATGAATGTATGCATTTTAGCACACAATACAGTAACAGTATGCTAAACAGAACAGTATTCTGCACTGCACTATATCAAATTGTTTCTCCTTAAGCCACTCATTTAGTTGATAACTGTGTCTGTTATTTACAGTCAGTAGTTTGGACAGCAGTCACACGTGGACATTCCATGTCCTAGATGAACACCCAGTCCCCCAACCAGCCTAAACAATATCCAAAGTGAAGGAAATGTTTCCTGCATATTCAAAAGGATAAGTTTATTGAAGTGCTCACAGTAGTGCCCCGGCATCCTCACAGCTCACCAAACTCAGCGCCGTACATTCTATAGCGGCTGTGCTTGGTATCATGCTCAGCCCCATCCACTTCTATGGGGCTGAGCTGCTCCTAGGCCACTTGATCAATGAACCTGACGTCACATGGCCTAAAAAAATCACAGAGAAGGACACAGGGCTCACAGGAGCCCCGGTGCCTTCTCAAACAGCTGATCGGCAGTGGTCCCAGGTAGGTATCGACCGATTATCGGATTTACCGATATTATCGGTCGATAATCAGGATTTTCAAAGTTATCGGTATCAACATCTAACCTTGCCGATATGCCAATAACTAATCGCGAACATGGATCGTGCTGCTATCAACGCAATCAATGTTCCCTCAGCAGCACAAGGGAGAAGGAAGCGGTCCCTCCCCCTGTGTCGCTGCTGCCGCTGCCACCAGTGATAGGCAAGGTGAATCATATAGCTGCACCCGACCTCTATGAGAGGTAACTGCGATCCGCGGCAGTTAACCCCTGCCACACCTGAGGGGTTAACTGCCGCGGATCGCAGCTACCTATCATAGAGGTCAGGTGTCGCTATATTTGAATTAATGGGCAAGTTATCTTCATTGGTGGCAGTGGCAGCTTCTGATCGGAGCCCCAGCAGTGTAATCCTGGGGCTCCGATCAGTTACCATGGCAGCCAGGACGCTACTGAAGCCCTGGCTGCCATAGTCGGCTCCTTGCTGCTGTGTGTACTATGCACAGGGCGGCAGGGACAGTGTAAAGTCCTATTGACCATAATAGAGCTCTATCAGGGTGAATAGGACAAGGGATCAAAAGATCCCAGGTTCTAGCCCCTAAGGGGGAAATAGTTATTAGATAAAATAAAATAAAAAAACACACCAAAATATTAAGTATAAATATTTAATCTTAGATATATAATGGCATCTCTTCATTTAACAACAGATTTGTGTAGGAATTTTTATTTATGAATTTATGAAAATGCACAGAATATTGGTATAAATTATCGGCTATTGGCCTGAAAGTTTACAGGTTATCGGTATCGGCTCTAAAAAAATCTATATCAGTTGATCCCTAGTCCTGGGTGTCAGAACCCCGCCAATCAGATACTGATGACCTATCCACAGTCATATGTGACTGATATCAGCCGCTCCTCTTATAACACTCCAGTACTGATATAACCTCCAGAGACATTACATCACATGTGACCAATATCAGCCACTCCTCTTATAACGCTCCAGCGCTGATATAACCTCCAGAGACATCACATCACATGTGACCAATATCAGCCGCTCCTCTTATAATGCTCCAGCACTGAGATAACCTCCAGAGACATTACATCACATTTCCAGTTATATTCACCCAGGGTGACTTTAAAAAGTAAAAAAAACAAAAAAAAACACTTTTCTTAAAATAAAAATATTTAACCAATAAAAAAATATAAACATCATGGGCATCGACGAGTGCAGAAATGCTCATACAATTAAAATATAACAATATTAATGGCATAGGCAAATAGCGTAACGGGAAAAAAATTTAAACAGCCAATTCGCCATTTTTTGTCACTTCAACTCCCAGTAATTTTTTTTTATAAAAAGTCACACACATTTTTTTCTCAAAGGTTTAAAAAAAAAATCTGTATTAAAACGCAAGAAAAATTATACAAGTGTGGAATTGTTGTGACCGTACTGACCTGGAGAATGAAGATAACAGTTCAATTTTACTGCATAGTGTATAGTGTAAGAAAAAAATTGTGTCTTTTCCTACCCCATTTGGATTTTTTTTCCTGCTTCCCACTACATGGTATGCAACCGTAAATTGCCCCATTAGAAAATACAACTTCACCCGCAAAAAATAAGTCCTCATAAGGCTATGTGACTAAAAAAATAAAAAAAGTTAGGACTATGGAAAGGCGGGGAGTGAAAAACAAAAACGCAAAAATGGAAAATCGCAGGGTCCTCCAAGGGTTAAAATATTTTGCAGACGTTTTCCCTTTAAGCAGTTTGTGCATCTGCAGGCAATACTAGATAACAAAAAGTATCAATTGTGCTTTCCCAAAGCGTACATTTAATGTGTGGCTGCAAAGAAACAAATCCGAGGATGTGTAGAATACTGTAAGTCTGCTATCTATCTTCCTTTGTAACTCCTGTTGGTAGATCTAAGGCTACCCCTAGGTATTCACCAGAGCTAGCCACAAGGCTAGATGGACTTGACTGCTAGTGACCCAAGTTACTTCTGCAGAGTAAGGTGGCAGAAAACAGATTTAAGTTCACAAGTAGTAGATCACTCAGATACATTGGAGTTCTATAGGGTTAATCAAGCCAGAGAAACAGCCAAGTGAGTAAATAGCTTCTAACACAGAAGGACATGGGTTAAGGAAAAAAAAATAAGAAGGAAAAGACAGGATAAACAGTTACAGTTTTATCCATCAATACATGAGAAGGTCCAACAGAAATTCAAAACTGTTCTGAGCACAAAATATTGACAGGAGCCAGGAAGAAAATCATAGGCAACCAAGAAAAGGCTTAAATTTCCCCACCTGGCTCTGGGATTGGACACTGACTAAGAAATCTGACTGGCATGATGTCCAGAATGACAGATGGATTGACTACTTGAAGCTTGGATGGTCAGCATAGCCACCCTCCAAAAACAGTCCTGCACTGATTAATGGCTAGGTACTTTCCTGACAACGTCCATGGCACTGCTGCTGTATGATCAGTTATGTTGTCATTGAAGGGCTAATCCAGGATGAACTAATTGTGTCATGCGACAACCACCAACACGTTCTGGAATGTTCAGGAGAGAGATTTCCTCCCACTAATTCCAGGCAAGTCTAGTCCGGGCTGCTTTTATACTTTTTTATAATACTGCAAATCCATTCACACAGCAGACAACTGATCTCTTTTCTCATGAATAGTTGGGGTCTCAGAGGTTGGATCCGCACCAATCTTACAATCATCCCCTGTCCAGTGGATATGATTAACATTTTTTAGGCTAAATGGCCATTTAAGGTGACCATTACTTGTTGGCTGAACCTGCCATTTACTTAATGTGTAAGAGAGTGTGACCTGATAGAGCCTCGAAGGTAACTGCTGGAGGAATGAAGTCGAGCAGCTGGACTTCAAAGATCCTTCTGTTTTCAAGAGAGATAAGCCAACACCAAAGCTGTGTGCATTGGGTAATTTTCTTCTCCCTGTTAAGAACCCATGCAAGCCAAGTGTGTATGTGGATGGGTGATCGGAAAGACTAAATTTGGACATCATTTGTTTTCCATAGCTTTGCCTGTTTCATTTCTTAAAATAAGAATACATATGTAGCAGATCTGAATGTGCCCTTAAACCTTTTTTCTTGCGCACCATGATAATGTACTTGATGCTGCAGGATTGTCTTCTGTGAACACTTTCACATTGTGCCAAGAGACAACCTCATCTTTGATACTTTTGTACAAGTTCTAGTCTCTTCGCCCCTATGGTTCAATTTCCTACACAGCACTCGGTAAAAGAAATCCATTGTCAGGTATGGTATGGTCATTGCAAACAGTTATCATTGCGAAGGTGATGGTCACATAGCCCACGGTAGTATCACAGAGCACATCTGAAGTTAATAACTGTGATCCCAGACACTGGTATATGAAAGTTCATTCTCCAAGAATAAAAAGCTCAGATGAAAAAAGAGAACACGTAAAAAAAAGCAGTGTAACCTCTTATTGGCATTTCTGTTGTGTTTAACCCATTGACTTCAGCTGTGGAATTTGTGTGTTAGGATTAGTTTGTATACAAGACCTCTTATCACCTCTTCCCACAATCCCCTCCAAGATTTCTCCCATGTATCCCTCATAGTCTAGAACTCTTTACCCAAACACATCAGTGTTAGGGTTAGGAATCCATTTTGTATCTGCACCGTTATGTTTGCCCTTTGCCTTACATTATGTGTGTGAAGAGAAGACAGTATCTTCAGGGAAGAATGCCAAGTTACTTGATAAAGCACTATGACCAGGAGAACAAGTTATGATGCTACTATGCAAGTGCAAAGATAAGCATGTAGTTAGCAGATGTTTTTAAGTTTGTTTTATTTTAATGTCAAGTTTGGGGGGGTTGTGTACTTATGGGCTAAATGCCTCTTTTTGCTCTTATGATATAAAATATGTAACCTTTGTAATAATAATAAAGCAGTGATTGTTTCAACTTCACATCCTGACTAGTGTTGAGCGCGAATATTCAAATCGCAATTTTTCATTGCGAATATCGCCACATCGAGAATTTGCAAATATTTAGAATAAAGTGCTATATATTCGTATTTGCAAATAGTGTTGAATATTCTAATCGCAAATTTATTGTGAATTTATTGCGAATATATTACATTGCCAATTTTCAAATTCAAGTAAACAATGACTGGAGATCCCGAATTCGCAAATTTGCAAATCTTTGGCGAATATTCGGCCAAAAATGTGTGAAATATCACGAATTTGAATATTGCCTATGCCGCTCATTACTAATCCTGACTCTGTCTCAGTCACTCCGAGCTCGTACTTTCTGTTGATTTGGACCTCACACAACACTGACAGTAGTCTTGATTAAGGCAACATCAGACTCTCACCTGCAGTGGAGCCCTTCAAAAGAAACCTGAAAACCCACCTCTTCTGACAAGCCTACAACCAGTGACCCTGCTGCTGTACCACCATGACCAGCTTTACCCTTTATACTATTTCCTTCCTCTATACCTTGTAGACTGTAAGCCCTCGTGGGCAGAGCCCTCTCTCCTTCTGTACCAGTTTGTAATTTGTCTTGTTTATGCTTGATGAAATTGTCTATATTATGTATGTATACCCCTTTTCATATGTACAGTACTATGGAATGAATGGCACTTTATTAATAAATAATTATAATAATTATAATATATGCAATAAGTTTCCATTGGGTTGGGATAGAAAAATCATAACCTAGAAGCTGTGGATGAACATGTGACATACCCTTATATGCAGAAAACATGGAAGAAACGTGATGGCAAACTTCCACGATATATAAAACGATGGGGTCAAGGAAACATATCCAAGTTCCAGTAATTGCAAATTGCCCATTATTCCGAGACAGTTGGCTATGGTACCACTCAGCTGTTTCCATAACTTCCATTCATTGTAATGTAGGATAACCGTTCATTGACAGGAGGAGGAAGGGGGAAGGCAATCCTGTTCTTGGGATTTGCAGAAGATCCATCCTCAAAGATCAGACATTCATATTGGCTACCATACTGAACAATTCTGGCAGGACAAAATCGCTAAAGTTTTTGATTCTTTTTGAAAATCTGTAACAAATTGATTCATGCAGAACTCTACAACTGATGAAAAAAAGCTCCTTAGGGGCTCATTCATATGTGTAGAATGATCTAGTAAATCTAAGGGCTTTTGCAGCATCTGCCAGACATCTATCACTTTCTCTCTTTTCTCATTTCCTAATTTTTTTCTCTCTCTCTTGTCTCTAGTTAAGGCCTCTTTCACACAAACGCATTTGCGGATCGTCAATACACGGGCGCTGTTACGTAGGCATTCTGCATCTTGAATGCATCCGCAAATCCAGAGATGCGGAATGGAACCCTAGGGAAGCACTATGGAGTGCTTCCGTGGAGTTTTGTCCCGTACTTCCGTTGTCACCGCCAGATCTCTGAGAAGCTCTGACAGACGTTCTTCAGTACCTCTTGCTTGAGGTTCTTTTGTTTTGATTTCGTTTTGTCATCTTGTTTCCCTCTCTCAGCTGTCATCTAGTTGCACTGATTGCATTCCTTTATATCCCCTCCCATACTGCATCACTTTGCGGTTTATACAACTTCCTTGATTGTGCTCACTGCTAGATGCTGCAACTGCTGGTTACTCAGATAAGTCTTTTCCTTTATTTGTGTTTTCCTGTTGGCTTGATTCTAGGTGACCCTGACTCCCTCCATATTAAGTGCAGGGAGCCGGTGGTCCTGTCCCCTCACTATTGTAGGGTTTTCAGGTGTCACTCAGTCTAGGTACGAGGGCATGTAATTTTCTATCATTAAGATCTTTGCATGGGCTGAGCAGTCAGGGAGAGCTCTAGGGATTTAATAGGGCTCACCCATATGTTCCTTAGTTTGGGATCAAGTCAGTTGGATCTTTATTTTTGACTTCTAGTTTTCTGCAACACCATTCGTGACATCCGTTTTGCAAAAAGATAGAACATGTCCTATCTTTTTGCAGGACGGGCAGATCGCGGACCCATTGAAGTGAATGGGTCCGCAATCTGCTGCGGCCGCCCCACGGTTGGTGTTTGTGCATTGTGGCCCGCAATTTGTGGTCTGCAGTATGGCCACAGGGCGCACAAGAGGCCTAATAATGGTCAAATCTGTTTTCATGTATGTTTTTAATACTTCTGATGTACAAGTCAGGAAAGGCCTTATCTCATAATGCAAGACTTTCTGTTCACTTTGGTTTTTGATTTATCACTACGAAGAGACTAAAGTGGATTTTGGAGCCAAGCGCAAATAGAAACCAATGAAATCAAAGGAAATAATGCATTTACAGCCTCAGAACTTGATCCAAAATGAGAGGGTTTTGACAGTGTCCTTTAAGGATGTTAGCGCGCTCCATGAAACTTTAATAATGCCACATTCGGAATTGAATATGGAAAGTTCTACAAGATTAACTTTACAGCAGCAACTGACCTATTAGAAATAAAGTCTAGTAATTTATTTTATAGCTCAGAGCTTTGTCAGCTGAAACAATACAGTCTTATCTAAGCTCTTTAACTTTGAAATCATTGGCTCTAGGGTACTTTTTATTGCTGAAATGTTATCAGTGCCAGTGCTGTATACATCTGATAACTCCATGTTCCTTTCTAGAAGGGGGCAGTGAGATTAATATATATATTTTTTTAATAAAAATTCTTAAGAATAAAAGATAGACAACTGTGCAGTAAAAATACTAATCCTATAAAGGCTACTGCTATGTGATCCCTAATGTTAACAATGTGAGCAGCTGTAGGTGGGTGAGGCAGTGTGGCTGTCAGCTCTGCCCACAAGCCCTGTACTAGTCACACACTGCAGCACTACATAGCAGCAACATTGTTTGTTATGTTTTTTTTATTATGTTTTTTTTTCTTCTTTTCTCTTCCTTAACCCTTTAAAGAGCAGGCCAATTCTGGCCTGAAGGACAAGACTTTTTTTTACTTATTATTTTTTCTTGCTTGTACTTAGTGGTTAGCATTTTTAAATTTTATTTATTTATTTATGGGGCTCTGTTTTCTGTTCGACTAGTAGTTCTTGGTGTAGATGCCATGTTTGGCTCATATACATTACAGTTTCATTTATATTATATATTATTTTAGTATTGCCTTGATGATTCTATATACAGTATGTGTGTATTATTTTATGTCTTGAGATATATATTTATTGCAAATTGTGCTTTATTTTTATTTAATTTTTTTTTTCACATTACCTGTTCTTAATGTATTCAACATTTTTTATGTATCTCTTTATGTGCAGTACCAGCATTGACCATATGGTGTGCTGTTGGCAGAGACATGTAGTACAACGGATTAATATGCCATCTAGTGGTGATCCTATTTAGTGGATTTACCCAAATGATAATTATTTTTCTGATTCTTTTTTCATCTGACCATATAAAATTTTAATTAACTATGAAAAACCTTAGTCCAATGGTCTAGATTGTCTTTTATCTATAATAAATGAATCTCTGCAGTATATGAAAGTGAAGGACACAATTATTCTATCCGAGAAAAAAATTTGAAGGATACAGAGGAATTCTATTATACATCTGCATATTTCAAGAAGAGAATTCTCAAGTGGCCTTGAGCACCTCACAGCCATCTTGTGGTAGCAGAGAAAGTTTGTTATTGTTGATGTCTATAATGGAAGGCAAAACTTTTGACAATTGTATAAAACATTTACTTCGAACTTTACATAAAATCTCAGAAAATTCTAAAGAGTGACCTTTAACTGGATGAAAACTTTTAACAAACACTCACAGGATCTACATAATAGATCGATTTTTATTCCCTGCTCTTACTTTTTCTTTGCACGTTAGTGTAGAGTATGTATGTATAGATTATCTGTCTTTTGATTATTCATCTGGCTGGAAAGAGAAGGAGTTTTCTGATGTTCAGCACCAGTCATGAGATTAGGAATTTGGACCTCTAAGGCTAACATATGTGAGTTAGTGTCATTTTTTTAAAACTGTACTTATTATATGTGAGGGTTTGCTACAGTTGTAGATTCCAGACTGATACATTGTATTTGCACTAATACAGAGATGAGTGAACCACTTGATATTTGTTTCGGGTCCGGTTCGCTAATCTTTGTAAAAGTTCAGTTTAGAACCAAATCTATTAAGGCCAAACTGAAATTGTCCAATTGCCCTGAGAGTTGGTATAAAACTCCCTGTTTTCGCTTATATTTTTATGATTTTTTTTCCCCTCCCCAAGCTGTGGAACACAATGACAGCAATAGTAAATCATTAGATATGAACAAATCTGCCAAAGTGGAATTTGATCAGAATTTCCTCGTGCTCTGTAGTAGCGAATCAATTTAAACGGAAATAGTGTAAAAAAAATAAACAAATAATACTTACCTCCTCCATTTGCTCAGGATTGACCAGTCGCTGCCATCTTGATTGAAGATCTTGGCCGAAATCCCTTGCGTGGTGACGTGTGACATGTGGCCGTGTAAAAGAAAGTGTAAAAAACAAATAAAAGCAGCCAAACTGAATACAGAGAGATTCATTGACAAAGAGAGTAAAACTAAACCTAAAATGTTCTTTAATTTTATAAATGGTAAAAAGTATAAACCTGAAGGTGTTAACCCTTTACAGAGTAATGATGGGGGAGTTGAAGACTGTATTCACTGAGGAAAATAAACTGTCAGATGTAATGCAGATTGTAAAGTAATTTTCCTGTTAAAAGTGCCCTGTCTGACCCAGAAAGATGTGCAGCTGCATCGTAAACAGATTAAAATAGACAAATTGCCAGGACCAGATGGCATACACCCCTAAAATCACTGGAACCAGATTACATACACCCCCGTAAGAGAATTAAGTAATGTTATAGAAAGACCCTTATTTTGGATATTCAAGGACTTTGTATTGACAGGGAGTGTGTTCCACAGGATTGTTGCTTGGCAAATGTGGTGCCAAAAAACAGAGCCCGAGAAGCTATAGGCCGGTAAGTTTAACATCTGTCATGGGTAAACGTTTCAAAGGTTTTCTAAGAGATGATTTCTTGGAGTGCTTTAATGAAAATATGCCTATAACACCATATCAGCATGGCTTCAGGAGGGATCGGTCATGCAAAATTAATTTAATCAGTTTCTATTAGGAGGTAAGTTCTAGACTTAACCGGGGTGAGTCAATGGATACAAGGGGGCCACATTCCCATCACGGCCTGCTATTGGCTGCTACCCCCCCCCCCTCCCCAACACTGGATGTTTTCATCTGCGCGAAGGGGGAGATGCAGCAGCAGCCGTGCAGGCAAGCGATGCGGGTGCAGGGGAGACAGATAACTCTTTAAATTCAATAACCCCTAAAGAAGTAAAAAAAAAAAAAAAAAAAATGGAACTGAACTGTGTGTAGATAATAAACAGATTTAGCCCTAATGTTTCATTCTCAATCACTGATATAAAACTAAAAAAATAATTAATTACATTTGTGAGATGACCTGAAACAGAGATCTGACAAGAATTCTATATGCTATGCCAGATTGATGGTGCAACATGTGTTTTCGCTTATCCCCCCCACCCCTCCAATAAAAAGGTTGCATTGCACCGGCACTGAATACCGACCCATTCATTTCTATGGGGCTGTTCGCATGAGCGGTGATTTTCACGCATCACTTATGCGTTGCGTGAAAATTACAGCATGCTCTATTTTGTGGGTTTTTCACGTAACACAGGCCCCATAGAAATGAATGGGGTTGCGTGAAAATCGGAAGCATTCGCAAGCAAGTGCGGATGCGGTGCGATTTTCACGCACGGTTGCTAGGAGACGATCGGGATGGAGACACGATCATTATTATTAACATGGTTATAAGGGGAAATAATAGCATTCTGAATACAGAATGCATAGTAAAATAGCGCTGGAGGGGTTAAAAAAAATAAAACATTATTTAACTCACCTTAGTCCACTTGTTCGCGTAGCCCGGCATCTTCTTCTGTCTCCTTTGCTGAACAGGACCTGGGGTGAGCATTAATTACATGAACAGGACCTGTGATGACGTCACTCCGGTCATCACATGTTCCATTACATGATCCATCACCATGGTAAAAGATCATGTGACGGAACATGTGATGACCAGAGTGATGTCATCACAGGTCCTGTTCATGTAATTAATGCTCACCCCAGGTCCTGTTCAGCAAAGGAGACAGAAGGAGATGCCGGGCTACGCGAACAAGTGGACTAAGGTGAGTTAAATAATTATTATTTTTTTACCCCTCCAGCGCTATTTTACTCTGCATTCTGTATTCAGAATGCTATTATTTTCCCTTATAACCATGTTATAAGGGAAAATAATACAATCTACAGAACACCGATCCCAGACCCGAACTTCTTTGAAGAAGTTCGGGTTTGGGTACCAAACATGCGCGATTTTTTTCACGCGAGTGCAAAACGCATTACAATGTTTTGCACTCGCGCTGGAAAATTTGCGGGTGTTCCCGTAACGCACCCGCACATTTTCCCGCAACGCCCGTGTGAAAGGGGCCTAAGATGTTTTTTCAGTCAGACACTGCAAGACCCAACCACTCTCAATCACAGCCCAGCACAGAATGACTTTCTGCTCGGGCATCTGCCTGCCTGCTGGAGCATTAATTGGCTCATCTGTCTGTCAGCTTGTGAGCCAATCAGGGCAAGCAACATTCCCCCCATTTCCTGACGACATGTGCACTAAAATTTCACCATACACCATTTTAGGGGATTCTTCAAAACAAACGTGAAAATATTTGGGTTTGTCTGCTGTCCGAAAAATTGCAAAGTTCGCTCATCTTTGAACTGATACATTGTAACAAAACATCGGGACAGGGAAGGGATTTGTGTAGCTGATGTATTTAGCTCAGAGAGGATTGTCTAGACTGGATACAACTGCATTAAACTTTTAGTATGGATTTCCAGTATCTGGATAACATAGACAATTTTAGTATTCATTGCCAAGTCATTTTATCATTTTAACGTGATAAATTAGAAATCCATAAAAAAATGTTCAAGTCAAGTTCCATGAATGCAGACTACTTGTTCTCTCCCTGTGCTTTACACTGCTGCTCAGCTTTATCAAGGCACAGCTGCATTGACTATTTTTTTTTTTTTTTACTTATGGTACATACTTTAAAAATGGATAATCTGTCAGTTTTTCATGGCCATCCGTTTGTCCATTTTGAAACCTTTATGAAAGCCCTTTAAAAACGGACATTTAAGTCAGAGGAATTTTATTAGGCTTTTTTTTTTAAACCTCAGCAAAACCCCTACAGTGCCCTCTGTAAATATTATGTTACCCCCCACAGTGCCCTCTGTAAATATTATGTTACCCCCACAGTGCCCTCTGTAAATATTATGTTACCCCCCACAGTGCCCTCAGTAAATATTATGTTACCCCCCACAGTGCCCTCAGTAAATAGAATGACCTTCGGGCACATAATGGATCCCTTAATGCCCCCTGGATAAATAATGCCTCTCAGTAGTGCCCTTGTTTTAAATAATGTCCCCCAACAGTGCCCATTATAGATACAATGGCCCAGGACCCCTTAATATATATAATGTATGTTATGCCCTTATAGATATAATGCTCCCCTTTTGTGCCCTGTTGAGATGTCATTATGCAGTGCAGTTCCTGCTGCCTCCAGTGCAGAGCAAGAGTTCCCATCATGCTTGTGGTGGGTGTATGTATATTTTTATTACATATTTTTTTTTTACAAAGAGTGTCTTTTTTTAACATCTGATAGATGGGTGCATATTTGTTTAAATGGCTATTAGAGGCCATGAAAATGTCCAAAAATAGGACATCTATTTATGTATGGATGGTATTCAAGTGCCATAAAAAAAAAGTTCTGCGTGAGAAAGGTTGTCACACGGTCAATTTTCCCTTTTGTGCGAATGCAGCCTTAGGCAAGGGCTACACGGCAACACTGGTCGCACCGGCCAGCATCACTCAGTAGCGGTGATCCCATAGAAATGAATGAGATTGCCGCGGCAGTCGCAAAAAATCCAACACAGCTGGATCTCTTGGGACTGCACACTGAGATCCCATTCAATTCTATGGGATCAACGCTACTCAGAGATCCTGGCCGCGACCAGTGTTGCCGTGTAGCCCTTTCCTTAGACTTAAATCAACCTACTTGATCCCTAAAAACTCACACCTTTGCTTTGTTCGACCAAATTTTTTACTGCAGCTCAGCTTTTTCGGATCAGCTGCTGAGGGCAAGCACAAGCCCTGCAAGAAGCCAGTTCACGGAGAGCCGATTATCATTACAGCAAAATGATTCAAAAGCAAAAATAACTAAACCCCCAGAGACAAATTATAAGGCTGCTTATAAGTTTCTTTAAAATTGATCAAATGTATTAAAAGTGAATTGATTTGTGACATCAACTCATGATTAGAGATGAGCAAATCGAATCCCACAAAGCAGAAATCGATCCGAATTTCAGGAATTATTTGATTCGCCTAGAAGCCGAATTTCATAATCGGCGTGATATTGGAATATCGCACTGCACTTGATTTCAGCCGAGATTTTCAAGCAAGATGGTGGCGGCGGCCGGCCCGTCACGCGTAAATGGACGCAGTAATTTCACACTGTTTGTACACTCAGATGCCGCGATCATGTATAAACGCGGCATCTGAGGGGTACAATAACGGGGGCGGCGCAATCGCATCTCCCTGTCATTGCACCCGCTACTTACAAAAAAAATGCACTTCGTGGCAAAGTAATTAATCACAAAGCGATTTTTTTGTGTGAAATTCGGTGAATAAGCCAAATAGAATTTTAAAGAAATTTGCCCATCTCTACTCACGATACCTGGAAATAGGTTGGGATTGCGGAGTGGAGCTCCATGCTGCGGGACAGAGGCCATATGTAGAGCATTTCACTTGTGAAGGCATGCAGCACAAATATAATTAATAGTGTTGGGGAAGCATGCTACACAGCCAATAAACGTGCAGGTAAGTACTGCCATTCACTGTAATGCCGTAGCCATGTTGGCTGTCCGGAAGGCGTCATGGGGTCAAAGTCAGGGAGAGCTGTGCTGAAGAAGGGAAAGATAGTGTATGGAGTAAAATATATATTTTTATTGAAAAAACTTGTTAGAGACCTAAAAGTCCTTTTAAGGACTATTGTTGTATCTGGCAGCAATATCATTATTAGCGCAACCTGCGCTAAATTGTGTGGATTTTTTTGAGACCCAAAAGTCCTTTTAAGGACTATAGTTGTATCTGGCAGCAATATATATTTTTAGTGCAACCTGCGCTAAATAGCTTGCAATTGTTTGGCCGCTGCAGACAGTGACATTACCTGCGCTACATCTCCTGTCTAACGTTTGTGTATCTGAAATATCAGTGACATTCAGTCAAATTTTTTTGCTGCTGGTGGCAGCGACATTATCTGTGTTACATCTCCAGTATAACTTTAGCACATCCGAAATATCAGTGACATTCAGTGTAATTTTTTTTGCCGCTGGTGACAGCAACATTATTTGCGCTACATCTCCTGTATAACGTATGCGCAGCCTAAAAATATCTGTGACATCCAGTGTACTTTTTCCGTAGACGGTGTCTGCTGCGGACAGTTACATTACTTGTGCTATACCTCCTGTATAACGTGTGCACATCCGAAATATCAGTGACATTCATTCAGTGTAATTTTTTATTAGCCGCTGGTGACAGTGACATTACTTATGCTATACCGCCTGTTTTACGTGTGTGCAACATTAATATCTGTAAAATTCATTCAGTGTAATTTTTTATTAGGCGATCGTGACAGCAACATTACTTGCGCTATACCTCCTGTATAACGTTTGCGCAACATAAATATCAGTGACATTACTCAGTGTAATTTTTTTATTAGCCGCTGGTGACAGCGACATTACATGCGCTATACCTCCTGTATAAAGTTTGCACATCCTAAAATTATCTGTGACATTCAGTGTACTTTTTCCATAGACGGACAGCAAAATTATCTCTGCTACATCATGTTTAACGTGTGCACATCCTAAAAATATCTGTGACATTCTGTGTACTTTATTTGCGTATACACTTATAAAACCTGCTCTACTGTACGTGTGACATACTTGCAAGCACATATACCAATTGATATGCGCAAGGTGAGCAGTAAGGGAAGGGAAAGTGGCTGTGCTGCTGATGGTGCACGCAGAGGCCATGGCCCTGGGTGCAGTGAAACTGTGCCTGCTGCCAGAGCACAAGAAAAACACTTATCCGCGATACCTAGCTTCATGTTCAAGTTTGCATGGCGGCGCAGGACACGACTTTTGAAGTCAGACCAGTGCGACCAGGTGGTCGGTTGGATTGCAGCAGATAATGCTTCCAGTTGGTTAAGCACCACCCTGTCTTCCACAAAGTCCAGTCTCAGTAGCCAAGAGTCTGGTCAACAGAAGCCTCACCCTGATCCACCTTCCTCCCACCATGGAGAGTCCTAGCAAACAAGTGATCCCACAGTCGGATATTCCGAAGAGCTCTTTTCAGCGCCATTCCTTGATTTGGCCCTGTCGACAAGAATGCTTAAAGAGGGACATTAGGAGATCTTGTGCTCTAATTCCCCAAATCTTGAGCATCCACAGTCACAAGAAGATGATGATGGGGAATGGCAATTCGTGTTTTACGAGGTGGATGATGATGATGAGGCACAGTTGCCAATAAGTCAACCACAATTAGTGTCTCAAGAGGTTGATGATGAGGATGAGACACAGTTGTCAATAACTAACGGTTGTTGTTAGGTCAACAAGTCAGGAGGATGACCAGAGTGAGGAAGTGGTAGAGGAGGTGGTGGACGATGAAGTCACTGACCCAACCTGGGTAGGTGGCAAGCCAAGCAAGGACAGCAGTACAGAGGGGGAGGGATCCACAGCTCTGCAACATGCTGGAAGAGGCAGTGGGGTGGCAAAAGGGAGAAGGCGGGCCACACTAAACAGGCCTGCAACTGTTCTCCGGAGCACCCCCTTGTGGCAATCTCCCTTGCCAAGGGGTAGGTGTTCCTCAGTCTGACGCTTTTTTGAGGGAAGTGCGGACGATAAAAGAATTGTCATTTGCAACCTGTTATGTACCAAAATGAGCAGGGGTGCATGAACACTAGCAACATGACCACCACCATCATGATCCACCACATGGCATCAAAGCACGTTAATAAGTGGGGCAAACGCCTGAGTCCACAATCAGTGTCTGTGGGTCACACCACTGTTTCCTTTTCCCCTGTGTTATATGCTGGCCAATCCCCTGTCCAAGAGGCAGGCCAGGATGCCTCCCGCCATGCACCTAGACCTTCTCAAGCACCATCAGCTAGCACATCCATTTCTGTGTCCCAGCACAGCATACAGATGTCTATAACCCAGGCCTTTGAACGAAAGCGCAAATACACAGCCACCCACCCACAGACCATAAATGTGCACCTTTCCAAATTGCTGGCCCTCGAAATGTTGCCATTTAGGCTTGAGGACACTGAGGCTTTCGCAGCCTGATGGCGGAGGCCGTCCTACGTTACTCTGTCTCCAGCCGCCAATATTTTTCACGGCGTGCAGTCCTAGCCTTACATCAGCATGTTTCCTGTAACATCTCCCGTGCCCTGACCAACACAGTTATTGGGAAGTTTGTAACACTGTTAGATTTCTCAATTTTCCATCAACCTCCTCATCCTGGTGTCCCCACAGTGTCATCCTGCTGCCACCCCCAATACCTTTGACAGTTGTGCTCCCCAATGTCCCAGGTAGTATACTGCTGAAAATATAGGGACCCTAATAGACATAATTGGAGTCCTTTATTAAACTGTTGTAAAGTAGAACTGGATTTCCAAAAGAGCTTTCAAAAATTAAAGGTGGAATCTGATTGGCTGCTATGGGCAACTAACCCAGTTCTACTTTACACCAGTTTTATAAATGACCCCAAATGTTCCTATAGTGTCTACAGCAGCTATAATGTCCCCTAGAGTGTCCCCAGTAATAATACTAACACCCTATATTGTGCTCCAGGTAATAATCCCTCTATAGTTTCCCCAGAAATAATAAACTGGCCTCTACAGTGCCTCTCCAATAGAAAGGCCCCCATGCTGCCCCCCACACAATAGTGCCCCCCACACAGTAGTGTCCCCCACGCTGCCCCCACACAGTAATTTCCCCCACGCTGCCCCCACACAGTAATTTCCCCCACGCTGCCCCCCACACAGTAATTTTCCCCACACTGCCCCCACACAATAGTCCCCTCACACAGTAGTGTCCCCCACACTGCCCCATACAGTAGTGTCCCCCACACAGTAGTGTCCCCCACACATTAATTTCCCCCACACTGCCCCCCACACAGTAGTGTTCCCCACACAGTTGTGTCCACCATGTTGCCCCCCACACAGTAGTGTCCCCCACACAGTAGTGTCCCCCACGCTGCCCCCCACACAGTAATTTCCCCCACACTGCCCCCACAGAGTAATGTCCCCCACACTGCCCCCTTACAGTAGTATCCCCCACACAGTAGTGTCCCCCACGCTGCCCCCACACAGTAGTGTCCCCCACGCTGCCCCCCACACAGTAGTGTCCCCCCACGCTGCCCTCCCACACAGTAATTTCCCCCACACTGCCCCCCACACTGTAGTGTCCCCCACACAGTAGTGTCCCCCACATTGCCCCCCACACAGTAGTGTCCCCCACACAGTAGTGTCCCCCACGTTGCCCCCCACACAGTAGTGTCTCCCATGCTGCCCCCTCACAGTAATTTCCCCCACACTGCCCCCACACAGTAGTGTCCCCCACACTGCCACCATACAGTAGTATTACCCACACAGTAGTGTCCCCCACGCTGCCCCCCACACAGTAGTGTCCCCCATGCTGCTCCCACACAGTAGTGTCCCCCATGATGCCCCCACACGCTGCCCCCACACAGTAGTGTCCCCCACATTGCCATCCCTCCCATAATAAATTGCCCCCCCACTATGCCACACATTATCCCACCATATTCCCCCCACGACCTCCTGTGTGCACCCCCCTCATGTCCCCCCAAGTTGCCACATTATAAAATAAAATAAAAGTTTGCCCCCACACGTCCTCTGTCCACCCCAGACCCCTCATGTCCCCCAATGTTCCCACATCATAATATAAAATAAAAGTTTGCCCCCACACGTCCTCTGTGCACCCCGGCCCCCTCATGTCCCCCAAAGTTCCCACATCATAATATAAAATAAAAGTTTGCCCCCACACGTCCTCTGTGCACCCCGGCCCCCTCATGTCCCCCTAAAGTTGGCAAAGGAAAAAAAAAAAGAAAGAAAGAAGGAAACCCTAAAGCTAAATACTTACCTGTGCTTGCTTGCAAAGTCCCGGCACTGTGCTGCTGAGTCCCGGCACAGGTGCGTGCGATGATGTCATCCCGCGCGCCTGCGTCGGGATTTCACTACGCGCGCATAGGCCTGAAGCCTATGGCGGTGATCGGCGGCGGGGCAGGGAACTATGCGCTCTGCTCCCTGCCCCGCTGCAGTATGTGGGACTGGGTCACGGGTGTCAGCGCTTCAGCAATGACCGCTTTCTTATGTATTGATGGAAGCGCTCATAGCTTCTGGGCCTGCTGGCACCCCTGTCAGACCCGGCCCCTGGGGCGCACCGCCCCCCGCCCTCCCCTGGGCACGACACTGGTCCAATCTCTCTTTTCTCGTCCACCTCCTCCTCCATCATATCAACATGCTTATTAGGCTGCCCTCGCTCCTAATGTTTTAGAGGGTCAGCTCAGCAGCAGGCCCTCACCCATAAAGTTTTAGAGGTTCACCAGCAGGCCCTCGTCCATAATGTTTTTGAGGTTCACCAGCAGGCCCTCACCCATAAAGTTTTAGAGGTTCACCAGCAGGCCCTTGTTCTTAATGTTTTAAAGGGTGACCAGCAGGCCCTCGCCCCTAATGTTTTAGATGGTCAGATCAGCAGCAGGTCCTCGCCCCTAATGTTTTAGATGGTCAGATCAGCAGGCCCTTGCTCCTAATGTTTTTGAAGGTCACCAGCAGGCTATCAATCATAATTTTTCCAGGGTGTGTATGATGCAAACCTTTATGTGTAATAAAGGGTGTATTGTAGTGCCGGTTCCTTTTAATTTTTGGCAGCCCTTTCCCTTAGTGCATAGGCTTTATGAGTGTAGGAGTCCTACTACCTGAACAATTGTACCACAATGTGAATGAGGCCCTCCTTTATGTGATATACAGGTTGTTTCGGAGTGCCTCTTCCTTGTAATTTTTGGCAGCATTTGCACTTTATATACAAGTAAATATACAGGAAAGAATGTTTCCTAAAATATTTCCTAATAGATTTTGTCTTTGGTTTTGTGCGTATTATTGTCAGTCTGTAAAAGTGGCGCACTACTCGGACAACATCGTTCCCAGCAGCGACCTAGGAGTCCAAGATGCATCCAGACATCCTCCCCATGCTGTTCCCGAACCATTTCAGTGGTGTTTACATCAATTTCTGACCTTTTGCTGTGAACCAGACACCGTCCCCTCTTCACCCCCTTCCCTCAGGTTCTCCCACTGACTTCCATTGTGCTTGTGTGCTCTGTAGAGCATCTGAGCATCCCGATGTGTTCGGCCCGAGCACCCGAGCACTTTGGTGCTCGAGCAACACTAATAATTAACAGTTACAGTCCATAATGTACGAGATGTCAGCAGCACAAGATATATTATGTTCCTGTAAATATACATATGCCATAAAACACAGCATAATTATAGTTATTGCACATTCCTTTTCTGCAACAGTTCACTCATCTGCTGGGAATCGCCGTCTCCATGTGCACGGAGCCCGCGTTCTCTGCGCTCTGCATGAATCCAGCTGTTAGGAGATGGACGCCATGGCTGCTCAGCTGTAGGACTCGTCTTCACACACAATAATCAGTTTCATCTCAACAATGATGAGTTCTGTAAAGAAACAACATCTGTCACCAACCACAGGAAATGCAAAATCAGAGGCCACAGGGGCTGTCACCCGGCTTTACCCCAGTCCGGAATGACCGAAAATCTGCACTATTATATAGTTATGGTGATCTGCTTCCTGTCTTCTGCTGTAATGTCTATCTATCTATCTATCTATCTATCTATCTATCTATCTATCTATCTATCTATCTATCTATCTATCTCATATCTGTCTATCTATCTATCTCATATCTATCTTATGTCTATCTATCTATCTATCTATCTATCTCCTATCTATCTATCTATCTATCTATCTATCTATTATCTATCTAAGGGTACTTTCACACTAGCGTTATTCTTTTCCGGTATTGAGTGCCGTCCTAGGGGCTCAATACCGGAAAAGAACTGATCAGTTCCATCCCCATGCATTCTGAATGGAGAGAAATCCGTTCACGATGCATCAGGACGTCTTCAGTTCAGACCGCATGCTGCGGTTTTATCTCCGTCCAAAACTCCGAAACACTTGACGGAATGCCGGATACGGCATTTTTTCCCATTAACATGCATTACTGTCCCTGAGTCTTCCAGCAAAATAGATCCGGCATCTGCGCATGATCAGACCGCAAACAATTTGAAAAAAATGAATGCCGGATCCGTTTTTCTGGATGACACCGGAAAGACTGTTCTGTCATTTCAATGCATTTGTCATATGGATCACGATCCTGATTTGTGTGATAAATGCCATCAGTTTGCATACATTATGACGGATCCGGCAGGAAGTTCTGGCGACGGAACTGCCTGCCGGAATCCTTTGCTGCAAGTGTGAAAGGACCCTAATTATTCTAACTATGACCTAAATTAGCAAAAATTGTCCGTAATAATAATAGAAATAGATATTGTGCATCACCAGATTGCAGAAAGCCCTTCTGAACAGAAACATAATTATAAACATACTCTTACAGATTTCCTGGCCTGGATTTTTACACTTTCATTAATGTTGGATGTTCTGCACCAGGAAAACTTAATTAAAGCAAAACTAAAAAAAAACTTACATATGTCTAGAGAGGAAACCAATTGTAGTATCTCACGCTAAATATTACTTTAAAAATATTATCTATCTATCTTCTATCTATCTTCTATCTATCTATCTATCTATCTATCTATCTATCTATCTGTATCTATCTATCTATCTATCTATCTATCTATCTATCTATCTATCTCATATCTATCTATCTATCTATCTATCTATCTATTATCTATCTATCTATCTATCTCATATCTATCTATCTATCTATCTATCTATCTATCTATTATCTATCTATCTATCTATCTATCTATCTCATATCTATCTATCTATCTATCTATCTATCTATCTATCTATCTCATATCTATCTCATATCTATCTCATATCAAATCAAATCAGCTTTATTGGCAGGACTAAATACATTTTAGCATTGCCAAAGCAAGTGGGAAATAATTGGGTAGGGTTGGGGGATGGTGACACGTCCAGGATGGGGGGATGGGGTAAGTTTGGGGGATGGGGACACATCCAGGGTGGGAAGTCCATGGTATATCAGGCTCCTCTCAGTCTATGGCAGGCAGTAATATATTGTGCTGCTATGGCCGTTGTGTTCTCCTCTTCCCCAGCAGTATGGAGAGTCTCTCTTCCTCCTCCATGGAGGTGAAGTCTGGGCAGAGATCAGACAGTCTCCTGAAGTCAGTCTCCCTTACTGCTGAGTATTTGGGGCACCGCAGCAGGAAATGAGCCTCTTCCTCCACGGCCTCCTGGTCGCACTGCTGGCACAGTCTGCTATCTATTATCTATATATCTCTCTATTATCTATTTATCTATTATCTATCTATCTCTCTCATATCAATCCCATATCTATCTATCTATCTATCTATCTATTATCTATCTCAGTTCTATCTCATATCTATCTATCTATGCACTGTGTTGTTAATCATACCCACCAACATGCCCAATAATTGACAATCATTTCGGTACAATCACCATTGGTAATGTTATGAATAATCCATCAGTCCATATCTCTATCTGTCTGAGACGTATTGGGGAACGCACTGCTTATTACAACTCCTGGGAATCTCACGGCCCCATTTTGCTAAAGTGAGAAGAAAGCCTATGGTTCTGTTTCTAATCAATCACCTGCACCACTGACGCCTCCTCTGCACTACTGCATGCGCCGCTGAGGCTGAGATACCAATAAATAATATTCTTGTCCCCCCCCCCTCATACACTTTACTCCAGATTTGCTTCTTCTCCACAAGGAACAGCTTATTATGCTTTACAATGAGGGACACAAAGAAATATAATAGCAAAACAAATTGTCTTTCTTCCCACCTAATAAGACACCAAATTTAGGTCACGGCAGCCGCCGAACATTTTATCCATTTTTCATTCAGAAGACGAAGGAGGGGGAAAAAAATGTAGCAAAATCAAAATAGAGCCGGGGCACGAACGAGGGAGATAAATCAAACGGCGGTTTTGCTGGAGTTCTGCAGGATATGCATATCAAGCCTGTCTAATGTCGTTACATGACAGAATTATTACAGAAATATAAACGGTGTCATTGGTGGAAGCAAAGTCAAGCTGCTCGGGAATTGGCTAAATAGCAACTTATGTCCTTAAGGATTAAAGTGTATGATAAGTAGATAACCCGTCCTGCCAATCTGTTTAACTTACTGACGTTCCGCCATATGGGGTCATAGCTGGGATTTTTTTTCCATACAATGCCAAATGACCTAGAAAACCCCGAAGCCTTTTGTTGCTGTGTCTTAAGCAAAATCTCTCTCCCAGAGTAAAATTTAGTCTACAGTGAAGCTGTTTACTGCCAGAATGTTTTTTATTTTATTTCTTTTATTTCAATTTTTATTTCTTCTATGTTGTTTGCTGGATCTTTATATATATATATATATATTTTATTTTATTTTATTTTTTCCCCCTGTAATTTCCCATTTGCACAGCAGGCTCTTTTTCATTATTGTTTGCCTCTAGGGGGGGTGGGGGGGGGGAGTGAGCACTGAATGCATTCCTATGATTACCGGGACTGAGTATGGTGCCATTTGTACTTGTTTGTGTCTAAATCTATTAGAAAGCTTTTTATTATTAAATGCTGTGAATGGGTTCAACAAAAAATTATCGGAAAATCAGAGACAGAAACACCTGCAGAAGTAAATGATGAATGTGCCGGTTAACAATCCATGATCAAAACAACGGCGTTGACTGCGGCACTGTGTTTAATATAATTAAGCAGTGCGTTCAGCAGACATATTTCATTTGTTTTTGTTTGTTTGTTTTGTTTTCTGCAATATTTTACTGCCAGGATTTTGGTTGTAGTAGAGAGGATTCTGTTCAGGCGCGAATTCACTGGTAGAGACGGTCTTCATGATCAAATAAGAATCTTCTTTATTCGAAGATGGCACATGTACATAAAAAACAACACGTTTCGGGGATTCTCAAAGTCCCCTTCGTCAGGTTTTTAATATGATTCTATAAAATCTGACGAAGGGGAATTTGAGTATCCCCGAAACGTGTTGTTTTTATGTTCTTCGAATAAAGAAGATTCTTATTTGATTATTAAGACCGTCTCTACCAGTGAATTTGCTCCTGAACAGAATCCTTTCTACTACAAGTATCCTTTGGCGGACTGGGCATCCATTTCTAAAGAAATTCCTTCTGCGGCTGCAGTCCTGGTAAAAAGGTCTAAAACACACGAGTCTACAATAGGATTGGGCCTATCAGTAGCACAACTTTATAAGGTGAGCCCCCTTGGCTTTTTATTTTAATTCAGTTATATTGAACATACTACCTTATTGTGCACCCCCCCCCCCCCCCCACTTTCTCTTTCTCTATTCTTGGAATTTAGATACGCCCGACACTTAGGATTTTGGTTGTGTCATTGCTCCCCCAAATATGGAGAAGCCTGCAAGTTTCGTTGGTGTTTTTTTTATCTTATTACACGATGCCTGAATATTGAGGCCAAATAACAGTTTCATACAGTTGCCTATTAATAATGCTACAGTGTGAAGATAATATACTTTACAGGGCAAAAAGTAACAGTACCGCAAAGTGTTCAACTAAAACTAAAATAGAAAGATCATATAACAGCTCCACAAATAATTTAATAGCAGTATCATGTGTATGTAATACTGCAATCAATGCAATGATTTCTACACCAGATAGTTCCGAACAGCATGGTGCCTAGCTGTGCCATATGTAGGCCAAAGAACACTTCCATAAAGTTACCTAATAATAATGCTACAGTGATTCAACCATAATATACTGCAAAGATATACTGCATAGAGCCAAAGCAACAGTAACGTAAAGTGTTCTAAGCAAAACCAACATAAAATAATGACATAACAGCTCCATAAATAATCGTATAACACAGCTATAATATGTGTAAATAATAGTGTTATACAGTGTATAGCATGTGTAAATAATACTGTTATACAGTGTATATCATGTGTGAATAATAGTGCTATACAGTGTATACCATGTGTAAATAATAGTGTTATACAGTGTATACCATGTGTAAATAATACTGTTATACAGTGTATAGCATGTGCAAATAATAGTGCTATACAGTGTATACCATGTGTGAATAATACTGTTATACAGTGTATACCATGTGTAAATAATACTGTTATACAGTGTATAGCATGTGTAAATAATAGTGTTATACAGTGTATAGCATGTGTAAATAATAGTGTTATACAGTGTATACCATGTGTAAATAATACTGTTATACAGTGTATAGCATGTGTAAATAATACTGTTATACAGTGTATAGCATGTGTAAATAATAGTGTTGTTCAGTGTATATCATGTGTGAATAATACTGTTATACAGTGTATAGCATGTGTGAATAATACTGTTATACAGTGTATACCATGTGTAAATAATACTGTTATACAGTGTATAGCATGTGTAAATAATAGTGTTGTTCAGTGTATATCATGTGTAAATAATACTGTTATACAGTGTATACCATGTGTAAATAATACTGTTATACAGTGTATATCATGTGTAAATAATACTGTTATACAGTGTATAGCATGTGTAAATAATAGTGCTATACAGTGTATAGCATGTGTAAATAATACTGTTATATAGTGTATAGCATGTGTAAATAATACTGCTATACAGTCTATAGCATGTGTAAATAATACTGCTATACAGTCTATAGCATGTGTAAATAATACTGCTTTACTGCTGATATTAAGAGAAGTAGGGGATCATTTATTATCCAGAAATACACCTATATTGCGCTGCCATTCTCACACCAGGTCTAAAAAGTGGACGTGGCGTGGGCGGGAGGGGGTTTCAAGGCGTAGTTATGTAAAGGCCGTTAAGTTATGTAGAAGCTGGGGCCTCTTCATAACTTCAGTGGATCCACTGCCAGATATAGGCGTTATTAAGATCTGTTTCTAAAATGCTGGTCTTAATAAATGACCGCCGTTGTGTTAATAAGTTCAGATGCCAGGCCTTCAGTGATGCCTCCTTATTAATGGGAGGCTTAGCACAGGAGCTCAGCACAAATGTATTACAGTACATATTACCGCTGTAATTGTGTTGGTTAATCAGCATCCGCATATAACAGGCTAGATCCACTGACTCCCCCTGTCCAGGTATCCCCAATAACAAAAATTCCAAATCAATCCATATGCATTCAATGGTTAGTCATGTGCTAAGTGTCATGAAGCAGCAGGTAAAGCACGATTCTAAAAAAGATGCTGATATTATTATGATATTAAGGCAATTTTTTCACATACCTTATTTTTTGCCCTATAAGACACACCTGCCCATAAGACGCATCTAGGTTTTAGGGGGTGAAAATATAAAAAACAATATTTTGAACAAAAGGTGTGTTAACATTTTTAATAAAATCACAGAACAACATTTTAACACTGTAAACATTAACAGTAATAACCAGCAGCATTAACAACCATCATTACTGACTTAAATGTCCACGTACAGTACTCCTCTATTCATCAGGGAACCCCAAAAACTCCTCATCACTACTGTCCAGATTAATCGCACTCTGTGGCTCAGTATCACTAGTATCGCTGCCTTCAGATTCATCGTACAGCATATTGTCCTCAGTGCCATCCAAGGCATTGCTAATACCACACTTTATAAAGGATCTGACGACGATTTTATCGTTGACTGCCTGCCATGATGTTTTCACCCACTCACAGACTTGAGTAATGGTGGGCCTCTTCATCCGTCCAGTGGGAGTCAGGTCATGGTTGCCAGCTGCCATCCACTTGTTCCATTCCTCCCTCATAAACACTTTAAACGGCTTATTAATGGGAACATCTAGAGGTTGTAGCTGATTGGTAAGCCCCCCAGGAATTACCGCTAGATGGGTGTTCACTTCCTTAAATCTTGTTTTTGTAGTTTCGCTGATATGTGCCCTAAACTGGTCATGCACTAGTAGGATCACTTTCTTCAGAAGTCCTCCAGGGCTTTTGGACCACACCTTTTCGATCCATACATTCATGCCATTTTCGTCCATCCACCCTTTGTCATGAACATGGACAATCACTCCTCTTGGGGTCACCTCCTTTGGCATGTTCTTTCTTTTGAAAATCAGCATTGGTGGCAGCTTGGTGCCATCTACACAGCAGGACAAGATAACCGTGTAATGGGTTTTCTCATGTCCTAAGGTTTTCACTGGTATGGTTTTTGCTCCTTTCACATCGACGGTCCTGTTCGGTGGGACATCAAAGGTTAATAGGACTTCAATCCATGTTTCCAATCTGGCCTATTTCATAACCATTTTTCTGTCTTGAATCCAGCGCAAATTTATGAAAAGAGAGAATCTTGGACTCCTGTAGCTACATGATGCCGATCCAGTAAAGTTGTCAATGCCTTTCTCTGCAGCAAGACATTTGGCTTCATATATTATCATTTTTGTAGATACTGAGAAGCCGTTATTCCTGTGACCCACTCTTTCATGTCCACATCTAGCTGTGGCCACTTTGTAGCACACCCACGAAAAGTGTGCTTAATTTTTTCCGCTTTTTCCACTCCATTCACGAATCATGTTTTCAGTTGGAGGCGGACCGAAACGTCTCTCAGCAGCCCTGTTTCCATGCTCTTTGGCGTATTTTATCACCTCCAGTTTAAAAATAATTTTATAAGAAAGCTTTTTCTGCTTGGACATTGTTCAGAAATGTATCATCAGTGGATGACAATTTTACGGGGGTAATCTGCTGCTGACACAAAGTTATAGGGGGAATCTGCCGCTAACACAATGTTATGGGGGGATCTGACACAAGTTTATGGGGGTAATCTGCCGCTGACAGAAGTTGATGTGGGTAATCTGCTGCTGACACACTTATGGGGGTGATCTGCTGCTGACACACTTATGGGGGGATCTGTTGCAGACAAACTCATTTCCTTGAGCACGTCTTTGAAGACTGAGAGGCGGAGAAGTGTTGTGTGAATGGGAAGTCTGCTCCGCCCCTCATCTGCCTGCTCCCATCAACCGTTCTCCTCCTCATTTCAGTGCATCTTCGGGCCGGCCTATCCCTTCTACCCAGCACTTGCTGCGGCCAGCCGGCTCCTAATATAGAAGACCCGCGACCAGCCCCTGCATCCCAGCACTGGCAGCGCATCAGACCTGCACCTGCAGAGTGCCCGGCTTCTTCCGATCAGCACCCACAGCGCGGCGGGCCATCGCAGCACTGCAGCGGCAGCCAGGTAAGAAACAAAGCGGCAAACATTTTTCCCCCCTATATTCACCCCATAAGACGCACTAACTTTCCCCCCCATTTTGGGGGGGGAAAGTGTGTCTTATAGGGTGAAAAATACGGTTTTATTAATAATATAATTTCAGGGCTTTTCAGCATTAGCATTTATTAAAAATGCTGAATAAAACCAGAATTGAAAATCACTTGCCCTTTTCTATTATAAAAACAATATAAATAAATATTACTTGAACTGAACTTCCATCACTTTATGAAATACATATTTCTTAATATGCCATCCATGCCCACCGCTATGTTAGATAGATCAGACATCAAATTGACTAAATAAATATGTGTGATGCACGCCATGGAGTCCCTGGAGTCTCCTAAGTGCTGCCATAAGTGTCCCCATCATTTTTCTTAGCTTCAGGCTGAACATATATCAGAATAACTCATTTTCCTCCAAGATTTAATGGACAAAGCACATGCAGTATCATTAGCCCAATGCAACAATCTCCGCTGTTTTTATATTTTTATATCAATGATAAAGAAAGAACTGTGATTTAATTTTTTCTGAGAAATTAACTATTGCCTTTAACTTACATCTGCACTTGTGACAACAATCTGAATTTTTGTGCCTCAAGGACTAAGCCTGGTGGATTGAGAGTCTCAGTTTTTTTTTCTTACAGGACCACACGTTCCTTTAACGTTTAAGTTTACCTCACTGGTATTGTGCTGGACCCAGGACTTCACAAATTCACAGAATACAATTGGACTAGAGATAAGAGTATTTGTGACAATTTGCTTTACATCAATTATTGAAATTCCTTTGGAAACAATAGAGGTTGAAATATGGCTCCGTCTTTTAACCTCCATCGTCTCATATAAGGGAATGCAGCTCCATTTTAGAAAACTGAAAAGTTGGCAAATCTAATTTTCTAATTTGGAACAAATTTGAAACTTACCAGAAACAGTAAATATCCAGAAATAGTGGCTAGAGATAAGCGAATTTCAGCAAAATTTGATTCAGCCTGTCCGCCGAATTTTTAGAAAATATTTGGTTCGATACAATTTTTTTTGTGGTGAATCACATAAAAAACTGCTATTTCCTGGCTGCAGAGAGCCTTTATAGCGGTGTAGAACACTGTGCCTTTATAGCGGTGTAGAACACTGTGCCTTTATAGCGGTGTAGAACACTGTGCCTGCATAGTGGTGTAGGACACTGTGCCTGTATAGCAGTGTAGAGCACGGTGCCTGTATAGCGGTATAGAACACTGTGCCTTTATAGCGGTGTAGAACACTGTGCCTGTATAGTGGTGTAGAACACTGTGCCTTGCAGTAACACGCATAGGGAGTCTGCTGTGGTAGTGAAATAATACTGTGAGTCAGTATGACATGCAGATGACAGGCAACACTCTTAGAATCACTGCACACTTCACTTATTTGGGCAGTCACGGGGCCAAAACTGACCCAAATAACTCAAGTATGAACACAGCCTTACAGGTCAACGTTAGCGCCAAGAAGAAGCGCACTCCTTTTACACCATCGTCAGCTGATTCCACATAGGGGTCTACAAAACCCGTTCTATTAAACACTTATACAAGTAGAGCCCCCGACAGAGTGGAGAGGGGGTCAGCAGTAAGTTTGTGCTGACGTCACTGATTGTTTTGCCCTTCTTCTGATCTGTCAGAACAATAACCCCCCCCAAAAAACGGATCCTGTCTGTTGAACATCGCCTATACTCGGTCAGCATTTGGTCAGTAATGTATCAGTATTGATAAAGGAAAATAAAACAGGAGTGGATTCAAAACCGTGATGTAATATTTGTATGTCTTCTGTGTTTTGTACCCACTCCTGCTTTTGGCTACCAAATAATAAGCAAATTCTGATGCAAAATAGGGAACATGTCCTGCATAGTGATGAGCTGCACAGGCAATATTCGTTTTTGCAATATGTTGCAAATGTTTTGCATAATATTCGCAATAAATTTGCAAATTCTAGAATTCATGTTTTCCAGTCATTATTTTCGGGATTGCACAAATCGGCACTAATGATGCACATATTTTTGGCGCAATACGTGCAACTTCACATTTTATCAGGTCTGAGTAGATATTACTGATTGTTGCACTAAGTATTGTTGTGACATCACAGCACTGTGTCTGTAGCATGTATGTATGGACAGCAGAGAAACAGTAATCCCTATCACACTACCTAACACCCTGCACTGGAACCTATCAGCTACACTATATCAGGATATAACCTACACTGACTATCTCCCACTATCTGTATTATATATATGAGCTAACTAACTATCTAATGTAATTGTATAAGGAATAGGATCCAGATGAAAGCACAGAGCTCAGCAATGTCACTGCTCTCTCTCTCAGAACTGCAAAACACTGAAAAATGGCTGCTGGGGAGGTTCTTATATAGTAAGGGGTAGGCAACTTTCCTATTGGTTGCTAGGGATGTTGCTAAGCTCAGAAAAATATATTGCAGCCTTCTCATCGGCCCACAAGCAAAAAGGGAGGTTACTGATGAAAAAAAAATCTAGAATATTTGCGATTACGAATATATAGCACTATATTTTACATCTTCGCAAATTCTCGAAGTGACGATGTTCCCGATAAAAATTTGCGATTAGAATATTCACATTCAACACTAGTCATGCAGGGCTTACAGTTGTTACACAGACAGGATCCGTTGTGCGTCTCATTTTTCCTTCTTTCTGACAGATCAGAAAAAGGGGTCAAATAAATAATGATCTCAGCCAGGCCGAAAGGCAAAATAGTGGCCCAGTCATGAAGTGGGAAGGGTGGGAACAGCATGAGAAGTCCACAAGGTGGCCCGATGACATAGTGGTGAGGTGGAAGCAGCATCAGGAGGAGGCACAATGAGAGTGAGGAGGAGGCAACAGCAACAAGAGACCACAGAGTGGAACAATGACAGAGTGTGGAGGTGGAGGCAGCAGCAGCAGCATCAGGAGAGGGCCAGAGAGTGGCACAATGACAGTGTGGAGGTGGCAGAAGCAGCATCAAGAGACCACAGTGTGGCACAATGACAGCGTGAGGATGTGGTGGCAGCAGCATCAGGAGGAGGCCGCAGGGTGGCACAATGTTAGTTACTGATGGACGAACATCTGCCGGGAAGGTTCGCGAACGCGAACGCGATCGCGAGAACGCAATCAAATGTTCGCGAACTGCAAGTTTGCAGCGGGTCCCATTCATTTTAATGGCAGGCGAACCTGAAAAACCTTCAGCTCATATTTGCAGCCAAGAAATAATTACTAGAAGTGCACAAATAGTCCCACAACATGGACAGTGACACCAGATAGATTATTCGAATTTGCGATCTCCATTCATAATTCTTTCCAATGCAAAATATCGGCAATAAAATTTTTGTGTGCGCGCATGAGCAAATGCACTATACAGTACCCAAATGCACTATAAAGAAAGTATATTGGTATATAACACCCCGCTTCAATCAGTTTTTTTGGGTGGGGACTGGTATATCACACCAGTAGAAATTATTTGTTCCAATAACGCTCGTCCCTCTATATACCTGTAGTATCGCAGCAGAACCGCACACAACTGCCGCACAATACAAATGCACTATAATATACTGTCTAACATAGAAAGTATAACATTGTACAAGGAAGGCTATCTATTAGAATATACATAAAGATAAAAAGTAACATTTAATAATGTTACTATGAGGGTCTATTCACATATCCGTAAGTGTTTTGTGTATCCACAAAACATGGACACCGGCAATGTGCATTCTGCAATTTGCGGACCACACATCGCCGGCACTATAATAGAAAATGCCTAATCTTGTCTGCAATTGCGAACAAGAATAGGACATGTTCTTCTTTTGCGGAAACGGAAGCACGGATGCGGAAGTGCGGATCTGGAAAGGCGGTGCAGACAGCACATTTCGGCCCCATTGAAAATGAATGGGTCTGCACCCGTTTCGCTAAATTGCGGAACAGATGCGGACCCATTTTGCGGACGTGTGAATGGAAAAGATATCCCTCAAAATGAAAATAAATGAAATTATTAAAGTTAAGCAAAAAGCATAGACGTGGTTGACAATAACAAGTGCTCGGCGGCACCAAATCAGAAACCATATGTCCTACCACAATGCGGGGGGTTCCAGTGCACATCCATGTATCCCGGAGTGAAAGCAAAAAAACATCTATCCCTGGGCTAGATGATGATGTGGTATTAAATAACAGGGTGGGCAAAGAACTGTCCCTGATATTACCCTACAGGGGGTGCTATTCTGGCCCTGATAGCCTAACCACAGACCACCCACCCTGATAAGAGCGACCCCGTCCGGAACCTTACCCTATATAAAAATGGCCCTAGTAAGCCCCTAGCCCCTAGGCCCCGGACTTCCAGGTGATCACTATATAGATCTATGTGTTTTTAACTCATTATAAAAGTATATTATAAGTATATTACACCCCTCTATGTATCACACCTATCGATAGCACACCTATACCAGTCCTTAAAAAGACTTTTATGGCCCTATTAGCTAGCTTTTAGTGTCCCTAACAGCCTGTCTCTGCTCCACGCAGCAACCTCTCCCTATACTGGCAAAACACTGAATGTAAAATGGCGGCCAGATCAGGTTTATTTATAAGGTAGGGGGTATGTCCATGTGCGGAAACGTCTCAATTGGCTGTCCTGTACCACCTGATGGATGTGTCATGGGTTAAATTTTTTCCACAATGTAAAAGAATATGGCGGGCGCAAATTTCTCAATATGTTCGGCGAATCACAAACACACAAAGTTTGCTGCAAAATGACTGCAGGGCGAACCGCAAGGCCATTTTTAATGACAGTGTGGATGTGGCATCAGCAGAATCAGTTTGCCGTAGAGGGGCAAGGTGACATAGTGCTTAGGTAGCACGAACGTCCCCGCGACTGTGCGTGGCAGGAGATCTTTGAGACTGGCAACATGGCAACACGTGGTTTGATTTGACATGTTTACCTTGTGGATCAATAGGCTTCTGTGTTGTTTCTGGTGCTGGCCACACCCTTAACTTCCAGGTGTTCCTATTGTGGTCTTTTAACTTTCCCAATTTATAGTTGTTTCTCCCACAATGCTATGCGGTTTATAGTTTCAGTTGGACCTGTTGATAGCTGGTGTTTGGATCTCAGCTGAGTTCCTGGTGCTGCCATAGATTCTTGTAAGTTAAGTGCTACATTTCCCTTTTGCATTTTATTTAGACTTTTCTGTGTGTTGCATTTCCTTGTTGTTTTGTATTAGGCCTTAGGGAAACTCCCGTTCATACTTCCTTTTTGGAGGAACAGGATGTCTCATTCCTGTCATTAGTACCAGGGTTTTTTAGGGTTATATAGGACTTTAGGTATTCCTGTGTATGAACTCACCTACCTTTGGGGTCTACTCTGTTCATACTGGTAGCCAGTCAGGGGTTTGGTTAGGGTTTTCACTAGGAGGTGTCCATCTTCCTTCCCTAGTTTTCAGGCCTTATTTCCTTTCCCTCCTATGTTCAGTGTGGGGTTTCCCTCCCACATTAAAGCGTGACAGTGAACAATTAATCTTCACAGTACCCCTGATGGTGGGGATAGATTTTCCCAAGGGTTCACCAGGTTGTTACTTACTAGGATGGTCCCAGTGAACTTGGCTGAAACCTGCAAAATAACCGACGCTGGTGCATAACACCAGCGGTCCAGTCACAAAAACAACCCAAACAACTCAAGGTACAGGAACCCAAACAACCAGAAACATAGGACATAATTCAGAAATAAAACATATTTCACATACTGAACAGAATACAGGAACAGGACATAAGGTAATACAGGCAATCAAAGATAGATACCTGGACCCTATGCGGAACCAATGGGTGACATTGTGACATCGATGAATTACCAGGCGACCACCCAGATCAGGGTCAAATGGCAAAGACCCAGGTCAGGAGCACACACCCTGCACACAACCAAACTGGAGACAGACTGCCTCAGGCACACAGCTCACAGGTCTATATATAGCTGGTTAACAAGAGCACCTGGCCACCTGGTAATCAAGCACACAAACCAGGGAAACATTAGCCTATGAACACAGCATACAAAACACAGGAGAAAGTTCACACCACAGAATACTGCAGCCAGCACGCGCCACACAACCAGCATACACAGGGAAATTCAACTACAGCCAATATGCAAGTACAGGCAGCCAGCCTTTACGGCAACACAGTGTGACAGTGAACCATACTGTGATACAATACAAGGAATACACAGCTACACAGGACACAGATCACACACAAAAGGCTGCAGCAAGCATACACCACACAAGCAACCAGCAAACACGAGAGACCTCCAGTAACGGATCTCCTGGCACCCCGACTGGGTACCTCCGTTGATGGATGCTCCTAGTGCTTCCCGAGGGCTCCAAGCACTCCGCTCGACACTGTTACCACCACAGGAACCAGGAACAGCTCTTACAAGAGCTAGGGGTTATAGCCAGGTGAGTATACAGTGTATAGCAATCCCCACACACATGATACAAGGCTCTATGTTTAAGGTAAAACAGGAACTCTTTATTGACCACACACGCATTGACTTTTATACCCATTTTCCAACAAGGGTACCACCCCTCTGGACCTGGTTGGGAACTAAAAACATAACATAGCAACCAATCATTTACAGTTTTACAGTTTAAACACAAAAACTATACATTCAACAAACACAATGGCATTGCCTGTGACGCAATCAATAACGGAATAGGCATTGTCTGTGACACAATTAACAACACAATGGCCTCTGCCAGTGATATATTTAACAAACACAATGGACTTAATTACTCACAGGCATAACATACACATGTTTCCCAACCACAGAAAACCCCCAAAACACCACATATCCACATACATCCCCACATTACATCCCCTGATAGCCTCGATCTGGGTAAACAACCTATCCAAAAGTCACCCAGATGGGTTCAGGGGTTCAGGAATTTCCTGGAAGTCTTATTTTTGCCCTACCGTGCACATGGTCACATGCCCCAAATAGTTCCAGTAAAAAGTCCACAGGGCAGAAACAGAGCCTTTGAAAACCAATATACCCAAATAGTGTCCCAGGGTCCATAGTCACAGGGCAAGAGGCTGGCAGGCAGGACTCTCCAACTCCCAGTGACAAAGGTGCTTTTGTCACACCTCCCATAGCAGTACGCAAGGGGGGAGACAGCCAGCATACACAGCAACACGTGACACAGTGAACTGCACTGTGATACAAACACAGGGAGTATACATATTAACAGGCCCACGTTCAAACACAGAAGGCCGCAGCCAGCAAGGCCATTTTTAATGACAGTGTGGATGTGGCATCAGCAGAATCAGTTTGCCGTAGAGGGGCAAGGTGACATAGTGCTTAGGTAGCACGAACGTCCCCGCGACTGTGCGTGGCAGGAGATCTTTGAGACTGGCAACATGGCAACACGTGGTTTGATTTGACATGTTTACCTTGTGGATCAATAGGCTTCTGTGTTGTTTCTGGTGCTGGCCACACCCTTAACTTCCAGGTGTTCCTATTGTGGTCTTTTAACTTTCCCAATTTATAGTTGTTTCTCCCACAATGCTATGCGGTTTATAGTTTCAGTTGGACCTGTTGATAGCTGGTGTTTGGATCTCAGCTGAGTTCCTGGTGCTGCCATAGATTCTTGTAAGTTAAGTGCTACATTTCCCTTTTGCATTTTATTTAGACTTTTCTGTGTGTTGCATTTCCTTGTTGTTTTGTATTAGGCCTTAGGGAAACTCCCGTTCATACTTCCTTTTTGGAGGAACAGGATGTCTCATTCCTGTCATTAGTACCAGGGTTTTTTAGGGTTATATAGGACTTTAGGTATTCCTGTGTATGAACTCACCTACCTTTGGGGTCTACTCTGTTCATACTGGTAGCCAGTCAGGGGTTTGGTTAGGGTTTTCACTAGGAGGTGTCCATCTTCCTTCCCTAGTTTTCAGGCCTTATTTCCTTTCCCTCCTATGTTCAGTGTGGGGTTTCCCTCCCACATTAAAGCGTGACAGTGAACAATTAATCTTCACAGTACCCCTGATGGTGGGGATAGATTTTCCCAAGGGTTCACCAGGTTGTTACTTACTAGGATGGTCCCAGTGAACTTGGCTGAAACCTGCAAAATAACCGACGCTGGTGCATAACACCAGCGGTCCAGTCACAAAAACAACCCAAACAACTCAAGGTACAGGAACCCAAACAACCAGAAACATAGGACATAATTCAGAAATAAAACATATTTCACATACTGAACAGAATACAGGAACAGGACATAAGGTAATACAGGCAATCAAAGATAGATACCTGGACCCTATGCGGAACCAATGGGTGACATTGTGACATCGATGAATTACCAGGCGACCACCCAGATCAGGGTCAAATGGCAAAGACCCAGGTCAGGAGCACACACCCTGCACACAACCAAACTGGAGACAGACTGCCTCAGGCACACAGCTCACAGGTCTATATATAGCTGGTTAACAAGAGCACCTGGCCACCTGGTAATCAAGCACACAAACCAGGGAAACATTAGCCTATGAACACAGCATACAAAACACAGGAGAAAGTTCACACCACAGAACACTGCAGCCAGCACGCGCCACACAACCAGCATACACAGGGAAATTCAACTACAGCCAATATGCAAGTACAGGCAGCCAGCCTTTACGGCAACACAGTGTGACAGTGAACCATACTGTGATACAATACAAGGAATACACAGCTACACAGGACACAGATCACACACAAAAGGCTGCAGCAAGCATACACCACACAAGCAACCAGCAAACACGAGAGACCTCCAGTAACGGATCTCCTGGCACCCCGACTGGGTACCTCCGTTGATGGATGCTCCTAGTGCTTCCCGAGGGCTCCAAGCACTCCGCTCGACACTGTTACCACCACAGGAACCAGGAACAGCTCTTACAAGAGCTAGGGGTTATAGCCAGGTGAGTATACAGTGTATAGCAATCCCCACACACATGATACAAGGCTCTATGTTTAAGGTAAAACAGGAACTCTTTATTGACCACACACGCATTGACTTTTATACCCATTTTCCAACAAGGGTACCACCCCTCTGGACCTGGTTGGGAACTAAAAACATAACATAGCAACCAATCATTTACAGTTTTACAGTTTAAACACAAAAACTATACATTCAACAAACACAATGGCATTGCCTGTGACGCAATCAATAACGGAATAGGCATTGTCTGTGACACAATTAACAACACAATGGCCTCTGCCAGTGATATATTTAACAAACACAATGGACTTAATTACTCACAGGCATAACATACACATGTTTCCCAACCACAGAAAACCCCCAAAACACCACATATCCACATACATCCCCACATTACATCCCCTGATAGCCTCGATCTGGGTAAACAACCTATCCAAAAGTCACCCAGATGGGTTCAGGGGTTCAGGAATTTCCTGGAAGTCTTATTTTTGCCCTACCGTGCACATGGTCACATGCCCCAAATAGTTCCAGTAAAAAGTCCACAGGGCAGAAACAGAGCCTTTGAAAACCAATATACCCAAATAGTGTCCCAGGGTCCATAGTCACAGGGCAAGAGGCTGGCAGGCAGGACTCTCCAACTCCCAGTGACAAAGGTGCTTTTGTCACACCTCCCATAGCAGTACGCAAGGGGGGAGACAGCCAGCATACACAGCAACACGTGACACAGTGAACTGCACTGTGATACAAACACAGGGAGTATACATATTAACAGGCCCACGTTCAAACACAGAAGGCCGCAGCCAGCACGTAGCACCCAGGCAACCAGCATACATGGGTAAGAGCCTGCAGCCAGTATGGAGAGTGCATGCAGCCAGCCTGCACGGCAACAAGCGTCACAGTCAACTGCACTGTGACAGGCATTGAACCTCAAAATTACTGCAGCCTATTTTTTGTAGGAATCAAAGGGACTCTATGTTTGACATGTACTAAGACCCTGTATGATTGAATTTCACTTACAAACCATGTTCTGTATGGTCTAAATGTAGTCACATAGAGATTTATAACATATACACTTCAGTAAATAAAGTTCCAAATATTAAATTGTACAATAAAGATAGCAACGTGTTCTAGATATTAATAGTGCACTATGTAAGAGATGCACATTGCCAGTCATCACTCTATAAACAGTGCCGTGCAGACAGCCGCCCCATCAATTCTCGTCCTGAATTTTCTTTTGGAATCAGCTGAGTTTAGAGATTCAGAGCTCTGTAGTATTTCTGCATTCGCTCCTGCCAGTTATGATTTTTTGCTACTAATCAGCCTCCTGTTGGCTCCAGTCCACATACATACACCTTCTCTGACTTGTCCGCAGCTCGCGTGGAGCAATACAATCAAGTCGTAATCAATGACCACTCGTGGTGCCCGGCCGCTAAACAAACGATGAACTTGACTCCCCACAGTGATTGCAGGAAACAAAATTCTTCTTAAAATAAAAAAAAAGTTTGTTGGGTTACAAAAAATTTATTTATAGATATTGTAAAAACATTTGCACCTCTGATAAAATTATATCTTCCCAGTATGGTCTCTTCAGGGGGGATACTAAAAGACATTGCATTTTGTTAGCTGTAAATATAGTGTGGATCTTAACTGTTGGTCCTGTACTAGAGATGAAAGAATTTCTTAAAATTAGATTTTGGTCAGATTCTGCTCAATTGCCTTTCTGATTGATTTCAGGTTTTAATGAATTCTCTCTCTCTCTCTCTCTCAGAGTTGAATTTCTGAATCAATATGCTCATCTCTATTCAGTACAAATGACACCCAAAATGGCCCATTTGACTGGTCACACTGCAGCCGTTGATACCTAGAAACCCTTATGTGGTTATTTTTTTAAATGTGGTGATGAATTCTTGTTGTTTTTTTTTTTTTTTGTATTGTGAGTAGAGTAGCGAACCTGTGTTTTTAAGTTCGGCGCACTAGGTTTGGGTTATCTAAGAATTCCGTTATGGATTTAGTTACCACGGACATAACTTATGTGGCATGTGGTCGCTTATGTGTGCCTGCCAGGCTGCCCAGAGGCAACGACAAGCTGTCCTCTGTGGGAGGTGTATCATCTGTGTCCTCTGTATCCCCCCCCAGCCATGCTCCATTGATGCCCATAAGCTGCTTTGGGTGCCTTGCTGCTGTGAACATGGTTCCTCCTCATCATCATCCTCCTCCTCCTCATCCTGCAGAACTGTGCCCTGGCTGGACAGTTGTGTACCTGGCCTATTTTGGTACAGGAACCCACCCTCCGAGCCTCTTGTGAATGACTGGTCTGATAACCGTGGAAATTATCCCTCTTCCTCCTCCTCTTCCTCCTGTGTCACATCCTCTTCCATCATCACCCGAAGTGTTTTTTCAAGGAGGCATAGAAGTGAGGCAGTAACGCTGAGGACTGCGTTATCGGCAGTGGCCATGTTGGTGGAGTAGTCAATACAGTGCAACACGGCACACACATCCTGCATGGAGGCCCACTCGTTGGTGGTGAAGTAGTGCTGTCCTGCAGAGCGACTCACCTATGAGTGCTGCAGCTGAAACTCCACTATCGCCTGCTGCTGCTCGTACAGTATCTCCAGCATGTGCAAGGTGGAGTTCCACCTTGTGGGTACGTTGCATATGAAGCAGTGAGCGGGAAGGCCGAAGTTACGCTGCAGTGCAGACAGGCGAGCAGTAGCAGTGCGAGAATGCCGAAAGCGTGGACAGACGACCCGCACTTTCTGCAGCAACTCTGACATATCGGGGTAATTTTCCAGGAACCTCTGCACCACCAAATTCAACACATGCGCCAGGCAAAGGATGTGCGTCCAACCAGCTGCTACGTGATTTCAACCATTATCGCACACCACCAGGCTGGGCTCAGCGGCACCAACCACTCCTCGGTCTGTTGTTCCATGCCCGTCCACAGTTCCTGCGCGTTTTTTTCCCCAAACAGATGAGTTTCAAAACAGCCTGCTGTCGTTTCCCCCTGGCTGTGCTGAAGTTAGTGGTGAAGGTGTTACGCTGAACGGATGAGGAGGCGGTAGAGGAGGAAGAGGAGGAGGCAACTGGAGGCAACGAGAAATGCCCTGCAATCCTCGGTGGCGGTAGGACATGCACCAAACCTCTATCCGCCTCAGGCCCAGCCACCACTACATTTACCCAGGGTGCAGTTAGGGAGATATAACATCTCTACCTGTGCTTACTGGTCCACGTATTGGTAGGTATGTGTACCTTGCCACAGATGGGTTGCACAGTACACACCTGATTTTGTCCGCCACTTGGTTGTGCAGGGCAGGAGTGGCTCGTCTGGAAAAGTAGTGGCAACTGGGAACCATGTACTATGTCTCTGTCTCCACCAGATGGAATGACAGCATTTCAAAGGCCAGGAACTTTGAAATGTTGGCATTCAGGGCCAGGGATTGCAGGTGGGTGGGAAGGTACTTTCTCTTTATCTCCAGTGTTTGGGGGATGGACAGCTGAATGCTTCCATGGGACAGTGTGGACATGCTGGGTGAAGGTGGTGGAGGTGGTGGTGTTGGTGCCACAACCTCTTTTTGTGGGGTGGCTGGTGCCACTGTCACTCCAGAGGGGAGGAAGAGGTCAAGACTAAGTAGAAGAGGGAGCTTGAGATCTTTTGTGGTTTTTCAGGTGTGTACTCCACTGCAGCTCGTGCTGGTGCTCAGGTTTCAGACAGCATGCAAACCACTTGCGTCTTGTCGTCAGCACATTGTCTGAAGAACTGCCATGCCAGAGAACTTCTTGGAGCTGGCTTTGATGTGCACAGTCCCTGGGTGCGGTTGACAGTAGCAAGCATACTGGCAAGGGGACGGCTGCTCCGCTTTTGCACCCTGCTCCCTCTTTTGCTGTGCGACTGGCGCTGTGTGACCACTGACTCTTCCTCCGAACTGCACACGCCACTCGCATAACCGTGATTCCATGTGGGGTCTAGCACCTCATTATCCTCCACATAATCTTCCACCCACTCTTAACCCCTGCACTCCCTGCTGGTCTGCACACAGCAGAAAGCTACAGCAGTTGGCACCTGTGTTTCGTCATCATCAGAGACATGCTGTGGTGGTTCCTCCCATGTCCACATCCTGAAAATTAAGTGGTTTGGCATCAGTGCCCTCAATCTCTTCCACTTCTAGGGCAGGGCTAGGTGGATGGCCCACAGAAACCCCACCAGCAGAGTCATCAAAAGCATAAGAGACTTCTGCATGACTTAGGCTCAGACTGCTTGGCTGATTTGGCGGTGAGGTGAAAGACAGATGCCCATGGGCTGCAGGTACCAACTCTGCGGTTTCAGCAGGGAACTGGGTGGGAGACAATGTGAAGGAACGGGAGGCACTGTCAGCCACCCAATCTACTACCGCCTCTACTGGTTCTGGCCTCACCATTCGTACACCATATTTGGGCCTACAAAATGAAGCTAAACATCCTGTTGCTACACGCACCTGGTGTTTTATTTGGGCATGCAGCTGGCACAGATCGAACACATCCTCTTTCTGCAACAGTAGCTCCACCAGCACCAGCAGCACCACGACCAGGTCCACATCCCTTATTTGATACTCTCCTCATTCTTTGAGGTCACCCACCGAACTAACAGACAGATTAACTATATTCATTTCCCTGTCACATATGCAATGCACGTGTATTTCACACCAAAAATGGGTATATGTCACCCGCCAAATTAACAGTCAGATTAGGGTGGGTTCACACTAGCTTTAGGGACTCCGTTATGGCTTTCTATTATAACATGGTTATAACGGAATGCCCAGACAGAATGCAAAACGGAAGCCTTTAAAGGGAATCTGTCATCAACATTATGCTGACCTCACTGAGGGCAGCATAAAATAGTGACAGAAATGCTGATTTCAGCCGTGTGTCACTCATGAGCTAAAAGTTAGTGGTTACCGAGAACCAGCATCATAAGCATTGCAGCCCAGGTCTTAAAAAGAGTCAAATCTACTTGAGAAGAGTCATGGTTATTTATAAACTCCTGCACTCTCACCCATCTACTGATGATTGGCAGGTCTCTCCTAGAGAGAAAGGGAGAAAACTAGGCAGAAGACTGTCAGTCATCAGCAGGTGACTTCTACAACAGAACTAACTGATAGCCCCTTATAAATATGGGAATAGTCTTGTCTGAAATATAGCAAAACATTTTATTGGTATTAAAAATACATAACATAGGTGAAAACAAAGAGAGAAGAAGGCAACAAGGGCCCCTTCACCACAGAACCCCTGATAGTAGGGACCACATAGGAGCAACTACAGGTCACAAGCCCAAGGGATGTGCAATGAATGGTACTAGTGAACTATTGATGTATACGCAGCCTGGATAAATACAGCAATTGAGCATAATAGGACAAATGGTAAACATGTAAGCAAAAGTATCTTGCAATCCTGCGTTGTGTGAGGACCATTAAAGAAACGGGAACCAATGCCCAATATCAAGAATGCATAGCAGCAGGTCTGCACAAGAACCTACATCACATTAAATGTCACAGGCAAGTTAAACAACATAAATAAATTACCCATAATGGACAAGTGACCCGAGGCTCCCAGTGTGCAATGCCTCAACGCGCGTTTCGCCAAACCACTGGCTTGATCAGGAGGCTTAAACAGGTAGGTTAAGTTAGGGGTATATATATTAAAAATGCACCTGGAGTCAATCATTGACGCATGTCTGGCATGATTAGGAGGGCCGCATCATCATTGTGCACCACTCGTCACCCCGCGACCGACGCCGCGCGTGCTAACGTGATCCTCAGCAACATCTAATTCTAGATTCTATCTGAGGTATCTGTTGGTTCTAATCATCAGCAGGTGGACAGGGAGAGCAGGAAATAATGAATAACCAGGACTCTTCTCGGGTGGTCGGGACTCTTCTCCAGGCCCAGTCTGCAATGAATGTGATGTTGGTTCTCGGCAACCACTTACTTTTAACTTTTAAATGACATACCGCTGAAATAATCTCACCTGTCTCTACTTTATGCTGCCGTTAGTATGGGTAGCATAAAGTTGATGACAGGTTCCCTTTAAAAGGCATTCCGTTTGCTTTCCGTGCTAATAGATGTCTATTGGAAAGCATAACGGATCCGTCAGGGTCTCGTTATGCAAGACGGAAAACAAAGCCCTGTCGACAGGATGGATCTGTTTTGATTCCCATAGACTTCTATTAGGGTGGAAAGCAAACGGAACGCCTTTCAAAGGCTTCCGTTTTGCATTCTGTCATAATACAAGTCTATGGGCAGAAGAACGGATCCATGCTTCCGTCTTATAGATTCCGTTATTTTCTGTTATAACTAGTGATGAGCGGCAGGGGCAATATTTGTATTTGCGATTTTTCGCAAATATTTGTGCGAATATTCGCCATATATTTGAGAATTTGCGAATTTGTGATCTCCAGGCATTATTTTCTTAATTGCAAAAAATTGCATAAAAATTTGCATAAACTGATAAAAATTAATAAATTTAAAATATTTGCGATTACGAATATATTTTGCGATATTCTAAATATTCGCGAATTCTCAAAGTGCCGATATTCGCGATTAAAATTTGCATTTAGAATATTCGTGATCAACACTAGTTATAACATGGAAAGCCATAACGGAATCCCTAACGCTAGTGTGAACCCACCCTTAACTATATTAATTTCCCTGTCAGATATGCAGTCCAGGTGTACCTCTCACTAAAAATGGGAATATGTTACCGTTCGAACTAACAGTCAGATTTACTATATTAATTTCCCTGTCACGTATAAAGTGCATGTGTATCTCACACCAAAAATGGGAATATGTCACTCATCGAACTAACAGATGGATTAACTATTATATTTTTGTGTCAGGGATGGACAAATGTCTTTTTTCAGCCTTATGTACTATGTAGTATATAAAATGAGAATGCTCGGACTGGGAGAAAACGTCTGTGTGTGGGTAAGTAACTGGCTCAATGATAGAAAACAGAGGGTGGTTATTAACGGTACACACTCAGATTGGGTCACTGTCACTAGTGGGGTACCTCAGGGGTCAGTATTGGGCCCTATTCTCTTCAATATATTTATTAATGATCTTGTAGAAGGCTTGCATAGTAAAGTATCAATTTTCGCAGATGACTCTAAACTGTGTAAAGTAATTAACACTGAAGAGGACAGTATACTGAATATATACTACAGAGGACAGTATACTGTATATATACTACAGAGGACAGTATACTGCTACAGAGGGATCTGGATAGATTGGAGGCTTGGGCAGATAAGTGGCAGATGAGGTTTAACACTGACAAATGTAAAGTTATGCACATGGGAAGGAATAATGCAAGTCACCCGTACATACTAAATGGTAAAACACTCAGTAACACTGACATGGAAAAGGACCTAGGAATTTTAGTAAACAGCAAACTAAGCTGCAAAAACCAGTGTCAGGCAGCTGCTGCCAAGGCCAATAAGATAATGGGTTGCATCAAAAGAGGCATAGATTCCCGTGATGAGAACATAGTCCTACCACTTTACACATCACTAGTCAGACCACACATGGAGGACTGTGTACAGTTCTGGGCTTCAGTGAACAAGGCAGACATAGCAGAGCTGGAGAGGGTCCAGAGGAGGGCAACTAAAGTAATAACTGAAACTACAGTACCCTGAAAGATAATCAACATTGTGATTATTCACTTTAGAAAAAAGACGACTGAGGGGAGATCTAATTACTGTGTATAAATATATCAGGGGTCAGTACAGAGATCACTCCCATCAGCTATTTATTCCCAGGACTGTGACTGTGACGAGGGGACATCCTCTGCGCCTGGAGGAAAGAAGGTTTGTACACAGACATAGAAGAGGATTCTTTACGGTAAGAGCAGTGAGACTATGGAGCTCTCTGCCTGAGGAGGTGGTGATGGTGAGTACAATAACGGAATTCATGAGGGGCCTGGATGTATTTCTGGAGTGTAATAATATTACAGGCTATAGCTACTAGAGAGGGGTCACTGATCCAGGGAGTTATTCTGATGCCTGATTGGAGTCGGGAAGGAATTTTTTATTCCCCTAAAGTGAGGAAAATTGGCTTCTACCTCACAGGGTTTTTTTTTTGCCTTTCTCTGGATCAACTTGCAGGATAACAGGCCGAACTGGATGGACAAATGTATTTTTTCGGCCTTATGTACTATGTTACTATGTCACTATGGTTACAAAAAAGGTGCATTGCACCCACAGAAAATCACTATAGGTCACCCACATAATTAACAGCCGGATTAATTATTATATTTCTGTGTCTGGGGTACAAAGATGGTGCATTGCACCCACAAAAAATTGCTATAGGTCACACATAGGATTAACAGACAGATTTTTTATTATATTTCTGTGTCAGGGGTGCAAAGCTGGTGTATTGCACCAACAAAAAAATCCTTATAGGTCACCCACAAAACAAAGCACTCTCCCTCGCTTCAGCTGCTTCCTGTCCCTGCACTACTCGGAGCTGATGAGCGGTGCTACACGTGTTCCAGTTTATATAGAGGCTGGGTCACATGATGAACCTGACAATCACAGCCATGTCATTACTAGGCATGGCTGTGATGGCTTCTAAGTGCCTACAGCTTAAAAGCTTGTTGATTGGCTGCTCTGCAGCTTTATCAAGTGCCCGAACACCAAACTCAAACCCAAACTTTTCTGGCAAACTTCGGGTTCGGGTGCGGGTACCCAAACTCGCAAATTCGAGTTCGCTCAACACTACCCGTGTGGGGACAGCACAAAAGACTTTGTAAACAAGTGGGCATACCTAAAGAAATATAGAAAATGATGAAGAATTTCAACAAAGGCTATATTAATAAGATCTATATAATCATCTCACAAACATGTTAGTCAACAGTAAGCAGAAAGTGGCCAACCCCTTTAAATGTGTTGTGCAAGAACGGGAGGCTGGACCTGTAAATGGAAAATTATTTACTTGCTTCTCGGGGCTGGCTCCATCTCCTTACACTTGGCTCCCTCGTTGAAAACATCTGGTTTCTCATCACCTGCAGCCAATCACTGACCTTGTTGGTGACTGTCTCCCATTAGATCATGACAAATGGTAGCTTAATACAAGAGGAGGCAGGCGCCACTGCAGCCAGTGATTGACAGCAGGAATGCATGAGATGTTAAACCAGATGTTTACAGCTTGGGAGCAAAGTGGAGCATTACAGACTGAGATGAGAAGACTTGGGGAGCCATCACCGGAAAGCAAGTAAGTAAGCTTCACGTTCCCAGTCCAGCCTACTCCGGGGGGGGGGGGGGGGAGTTGTCAATCCCCCCCTTCCTTCTTTTAAGTGGAGGGTCTATAAGATAATTTCTTTAAATGCACAATAGATACCCTGACTCAGTCCGCCCCCAATCTCTACATCCAATTTTACATCAGGTATGATTTCCTACTAAGCCCTGTTGAACCTTCCTACAACGCAAACATCTTTTCATACACTTCCCTGAGTGCTCATTACATGTCTCAGCTGTTTATATCCCTGTCACACATTCCCTTTACAGAAGTCTTCATCTTTTCTCAGAGTGTCTCTTTGCAGAGCAATAACGCAGCTCAGTACTTTGTAAAATGTGACAATGTACGAGGGTCATCGCTGGGGCTTCATAAATAATAAATGATAACATATGACGCCTTTGGCACCTTCGGTAACATTTGCTTTTACATTTTTGTTTCTGACTTGCCCTTTTTACCCCAGTCCTTGGTGCATTGTAATTTATGATTACTTGATGCCATTTGTAGATCTCATCGGAGCCATAAATAAATAGGAGGTCATTGCACGTTTCGAGAAGACGAGCGCACCAACATGTGTGCGGTAAGGCTGTGGAGTGAAATCTTGCATCTTACTTGATGTCTTTGGTCACATGTTGCAGAGTGGACTCAATGTGCTAGATCCGTACGTGTGGATAAGATGGCACGTGCGGCAGAGATCAGTTTACCATCCTCTCTTGCTAAAATGGCGATGTAAGACCTGCCACTTCTGAAATCATATTCATATGGGAGAGGCTGCAAGAGGACATAAAATAACACAAAAGTGATCTGTTCTCTGAGCGACTATAGTAATTACAGGAGGAAATAACACATAATACATCAATTTTACTATCTGTAATTCTCGAGGTAACATTCCTCTTGGCAAAGTGTACTTGGAGTTGTTGAAAAAGTATCACCAGGAAGACGGACGGAGAATATGGGGCATGGAAATGAGTTACTTATGTTTTTCATTTTTAAATTCCACTTACCTAAGGCTTTTATAAAAAATTTTGTTGGTAAAAAAAAAAGTAGGGGAATATCCATAATAATTTTTTATTGATATTACTATTTATCCATATGCATAACCCTGATAATATGATTAATAATTTACAGGAGACTACTTGCATCCCCATGTTATAGCAATTCTGGAGCACATATTTATATAACTCTATGTTGTGCCATTGCTCTATGATTTCTCCTAAAAGGTTATGAAGGAATTGTCAGAAGTTGTAAAAAAGGTCCAACTGGGTGGTATCTGTTGGGGAAGGGGGGGTCCCTGCACAGTCTGGCACTTACCAATCAGTGTTGCCTGTTGCACACCCACCAGTGGAATAAGTGGTCTAGGAACAATAGAGGGCTAGCCTAACATACAGTCACATGAAAAAATGCTCTAAAAATTACTATTACGTGATAAATCAAAATAGTTACTTAGGTAGACATGTCAGGAGAGATGTGACAGGTCCTAGTTAAACTGAATAAAATCAGGGAACAGAAAACAATAGACAGACTTCCATATTCTGCAAGTAAGCTGAGCAGCAGTTCTCAATGCCAGGCAGCAGCTGCAAAAGCATGTTAGAGTGTATGAAAAGTGAAATAAAAACTCATGATCCCAATATAATACAAATCGGATTCCAAAAAAGTTGGGACACTATACAAATCGTGAATAAAAACTGAATGCAATGATATGGAGGTGCCAACTTCTAATATTTTATTCAGAATAGAACATAAATCACGGAACAAAAGTTTAAACTGAGAAAATGTACCATTTTAAGGGGAAAATATGTTGAATCAGAATTTCATGGTGTCAACAAATCCCCAAAAAGTTGGGACAAGGCCATTTTCACCACTGTGTGGCATCTCCCCTTCTTCTTACAACACTCAACAGACGTCTGGGGACCGAGGAGACCAGTTTCTCCAGTTTAGAAATAGGAATGCTCTCCCATTCTTGTCTAATACAGGCCTCTAACTGTTCAATCATCTTGGGCCTTCTTTGTTGCACCTTCCTCTTTAAGATGCGCCAAATGTTCTCTATAGGTGAAAGATCTGGACTGCAGACTGGCCATTTCAGTACCCGGATCCTTCTCCTACACAGCCATGATGTTGTGATTGATGCAGAATGTGGTCTGGCATTATCTTGTTGAAAAATGCAGGGTCTTCCCTGAAAGAGATGACGTCTGGATGGGAGCATATGTTGTTCTAGAACCTGAATATATTTTTCTGCATTGATGGTGCCTTTCCAGACATGCAAGCTGCCCATGCCACACGCACTCATGCAACCCCATACCATCAGAGATGCAGGCTTCTGAACTGAGCGTTGATAACAACTTGGGTTGTCCTTGTCCTCTTTGGTCCGGATGACATGGCGTCCCAGATTTCCAAAAATAACTTTGAATCGTGACTCGTCTGACCACAGAACAGTCTTCCATTTTGCCACACTCCATTTTAAATGATCCCTGGCCCAGTGAAAACGCCTGAGCTTGTGGATCTTGCTTAGAAATGGCTTCTTCTTTGCACAGTAGAGTTTCAGCTGGCAACGGCGGATGGCACGGTGGATTGTGTTCACTGACAATGGTTTCTGTAAGTATTCCTCAGCCCATTCTGTGATTTCCTTTACAGTAGCATTCCTGTTTGTGGTGCAGTGTCGTTTAAGGGCCCGGAGATCACGGGCATCCAGTATGGTTTTACGGCCTTGACCCTTACGCACAGAGATTGTTCCAGATTCTCTGAATCTTCGGATGATGTTATGCACAGTTGATGATGATAGATGCAAAGTCTTTGCAATTTTTCACTGGGTAACACCTTTCTGATATTGCTCCACTATCTTTCTGCGCAACATTGTGGGAATTGGCGATCCTCTACCCATCTTGGCTTCTGAGAGACACTGCCACTCTGAGAAGCTCTTTTTATACCCAATCATGTTGCCAATTGACCTAATTAGTGTTAATTGGTCTTCCAGCTCTTCGTTATACTCAAATTTACTTTTTCCAGCCTCTTATTGCTACTTTTTGGGGATTTGTTGACACCGTGAAAATTTGAATCAACGTATTTTTCCTTTAAAATGATACATTTACTCGGATTAAACGTTTGTCATCTACGTTCTATTACAAATAAAATATTGACATTTGCCATCTCCACATCATTGCATTCAGTTTTTATTCACAATTTGTATAGTGTCCCAACTTTTTTGGAATCCGTTTTGTATTAACCCCCTATGAGTATCTTGCAAGGCCACATCTTGATTATGGGATTCAGTTTAATCTCCGTATGTTATGAAGGACATAGAAGAGTTAGAATAGGATGGAAGGTCTCACTTATCATGAGGAGCTTGAAAATCAGGTTTGTTCTCCTTGGAAAAAATGTCTTAGAGTTGAGCTTCTTTACTTGTATAAATTAATGTGTGGTCAGTACAAAGAACCGGCATAGGATAGCATGCCAAAAGCCAGTGTGGCAAATGAAAAATGAGCCCAGCCTTCCAGCCTGTCCACTTCCCCTCCTACATCACTCCTCCTTTTTCTCGTACTTCGGAAAAGTGGTATGATTGGGGAAAAGTTGCAGATTTGGCCACAAAAAGGTGTGTGACAAAATCTGTGACTTTAATACGTCTTTATTGTGGTGTATAACACTTTTTTAATGACCCCCTGGATCTGTTTCCTTTGCATTTTCATGATGTTTTATTTTTCAATCCCTTTGAGATTTGCTAGACTCCAAAATTTGATATTCCAGTACTTTCTTGTAACTTTCTCTTTATGCTGAAATCCACAGTAAATTCATGGATTATTTGCCTTCCTTTATACATTTGTTTTGTTACTACGAATAATATGTGAAGATGAGCTGATCTTCAAACATGGAGGAAAGCCCAGGCACCTGAGAGCTAACAGAAAACCAGCCGAATTGTTAATGCTGCTCTGAATAGCAATGTTGTTTGGAGCTTAAGATTTTACATGCAAAATATACAATCTTTAGATTTTTAGATTAGATGACACTAAATTGTGTAAAGTAATTAACACTGAAGAGGACTATATACTGCTACAGATGGATCTGGATAGATTAGAGGCTTGGGCAGAGAAGTGGCAGATGAGGTTTAAATGATAACTGTCACACTTAGACTCTAATTTCAATTTTTATATATGTAGTTACTAATGATATTCCAGAATCAGTTACTATTAGACTGACTTACCCCATATTCAATAAGAATCAGCCCTTAGCAACCAGTCTGCATAAAACTGCAATTTCACTATTCAGTTAAGATGGCCGCTGCCACTGCCCTCACCCTGAGGCTAATCCCGCCTGCCCACACTAGCCAGTAACAATAGCCCCCCACAGCCCTCCCCTAAAGGGTTAATCTCCTGCAGCACAAAGGGGTCCTCTTACCACATGTTGCTTTCATTTAAACACTGAGCAGACGGCAGATCTCAATTCCCTGGTTTGCGCTGATTCAACTCTGCATTCTCCAGCTCTGCTAAGTGAGGGAGCGTCTGCTAAGCGCAGGGACAGGGAGAAGTGCACACAGCCCAGGCGCTGTTATCAGCTGCTGGGGAGGACCTGGCTGTAATCATTTACTAACAGTCCCTGGCTGTCAGTAATGTGACCCTGCACGCTGGTGCTCCGTCCTTCAACAGATAGACGGACCATGCCTAGCAACCCTATTTTAAGCACCGGTAAAAGTAGGCAGTACAGGGAACAAAAATTTGGAATTATAGGGTAATTGAATACACAGTGAAAAATTGAGGAGATATTAATCACCACAATCCAATGCTCCCCAAAAAAAAAAAATATGACAGTTATACTTTAACACTGACAAATGTAAGGTTATGCACATGGGAAGGAATAATGCAAGTCACCTGTACATACTAAATGGTAAAACACTCGTTAACACTGACATGGAAAAGGACCTAGGAATTTTAATAAACAGCAAACTAAGCTGCAAAAACCAGTGTCAGGCAGCTGCTGCCAAGGCCAATAAGATAATGGGTTGCATCAAAAAGGGCATAGATGCCCGTGATGAGAACATAGTCCTACCACTTTACAAATCACTAGTCAGACCACACATGAAGTACTGCGTACAGTTCTGGGCTCCTGTGAACAAGGCAGACATAGCAGAGCTGGAGAGGGTTCAGAGGAGGGCAGCAAAAGTAATAGCTGGAATGGGGCAACTACAGTACCCTGAAAGATTATCAACATTAGGGTTATTCAGTTTAGAAAAAAGACGACTGAGGGGAGATCTAATTAATATGTATAAATATATCAGGGGTCAGTACAGAGATCTCTCCCATCATCTATTTATCCCAGGACTGTGACTGTGACGAGGGGACATCCTCTGCGTCTGGAGGAAAGAAGGTTTGTACACAAACATAGAAGAGGATTCTTTACGGTAAGAGCAGTGAGACTATGGAGCTCTCTGCCTGAGGAGGTGGTGATGGTGAGTACAATAAAGGAATTCAAGAGAGGCCTGGATGTATTTCTGGAGCGTAATAATATTACAGGCTATAGCTACTAGAGAGGGGTCGTTGATCCAGGGAGTTATTCTGATTGCCCTAATGGAGTCGGGAAGGAATTTTTTCCCCCTTTAGTGGGGAAAACTGGCTTCTACCTCCCAGTTTCTTTTTGCCTTCCTCTGGATCAACTTGCAGGATAACAGGCCGAACTGGATGGACAAATGTCTTTTTCGGCCTTATACAATACAAACCAAAAGTTTGGACACACCTTCTCATTCAAAGAGTTTTCTTTATTTTCATGACTATGGAAATTGTAGATTCACACTGAAGGCATTAAAACTATGAATTAACACATGTGAAATTATATACATAACAAGAAAGTGTGAAACAACTAAAAATATGTCATATTCTAGGTTCTTCAAAGTAGCCACCTTTTGCTTGGATTACTGCTTTGCACACTCTTGGCATTCTCTTGATGAGCTTCAAGAGGTAGTCACCTAACAATGGTTTTCACTTCACAGGTGTGCCCTGTCAGGTTTAATAAGTGGGATTTCTTGCCTTATAAATGGGGTTGGGACCATCAGTTGCGTTGTGGAGAATTCAGGTGGATACACAGCTGATAGTCCTACTGAATAGACTGTTAGAATTTCTATTAAGGCAAGAAAAAAACAGCTAAGTAAAGAAAAACGAGTGGCCATCATTACTTTAAGAAATTAAGGTCAGTCAGTCCCAAAAACTTTGAAAGTGTCCCCAAGTGCAGTCACAAAAACCATCAAGCGCTACAAAGAAACTGGCTCACATGCGGACCGCCCCAGGAAAGGAAGACCAAGAGTCACCTCTGCTGCGGAGGATAAGTTAATCCGAGTCACCAGCCTCAGAAATCGCAGGTTAACAACAGCTCAGATTAGAGACCAGGTCAATGCCACACAGAGTTCTAGCAGCAGACACATCTCTAGAACAACTGTTAAGAGAAGACTGTGTGAATCAGGCCTTCATTGTAGAATATCTGCTAGGAAACCACTGCTAAGGACAGGCAACAAGCAGAAGAGACTTGTTTGGGCTAAAGAACACAAGGAATGGACATTAGACCAGTGGAAATCTGTGCTTTGTTCTGATGAGTCCAAATTTGAGATCTTTGGTTCCAACCACCGTGTCTTTGTGCGACGCAGAAAAGGTGAATGGATGGACTCTATATGCCTGATTCCCACCGTGAAGCATGGAGGAGGAGGTGTGGGGGTGCTTTGCTGGTGACACTGTTGGGGATTTATTCAAAATTGAAGGCATACTGAACCAGCATGGCTACCACAGCATCTTGCAGCGGCATGCTATTCCATCCGGTTTGCGTTTAGTTGGACCATCATTTATTTTTCAACAGGACAATGACCCCAAACACACCTCCAGGCTGTGTAAGTGCTATTTGACCATGAAGAAGAGTGATGGGGTGCTGCGCCAGATGACCTGGCGTCCACAGTCACCGGACCTGAACCCAATCGAGAAGGTTTGGTGTGAGCTGGACCGCAGAGTGAAGGCAAAAGAGCCAACAAGTGCTAAGCATCTCTGGGAACTCCTTCAAGACTGTTGGAAGACCATTTCAGGTGACCACCTCTTGAATCTCATCAAGAGAATGCCAAGAGTGTGCAAAGCAGTAATTAAAGCAAAAGGTGGCTACTTTGAAGAACCTAGAATATGACATATTTTCAGTCGTTTCACACTTTTGTGTTATGTATATAATTCCTTATGTGTTAATTCATAGTTTTGATGCCTTCAGTGTGAATCTACAATTTTCCTAGTCATGAAAATAAAGAAAACTCTTTGAATGAGAAGGTATGTTGAAACTTTTGGTCTGTACTGTATACTATGTTACTATGTTAACTGTATTACATGATAAAGTATATATGATAGTATGAATGTAGATATTGTAAGTATACAGATTTCTTTACAGTGGGTTTGTTTTTATCCTTCATACTTACACAGTAACCAAAATTATTTTTGTTGGATTGTCTGCTTTAATTTGTTACTTCAGCTTCTGCTGTTACATCTGCACACATGGGGGGGGGGGGGGGCGGGGGGATTCATCATTAAGTTTGCATCCGAAAAGTAGTGTTATAAAGTCACAAACGTATGTTTGTGACGTTTCAAAAAAAATTGTCCAAGTGGCTTTTTTAATGCTGCCCTTGTCACATTTCCAAAGGGGGCATGCCAATGATGGGAAAGGGCGTGATAAGCCACAGGAACAAATGTATCTACATTTATGCCACATTTATGGTGCTAATGAAGTCCAGACATCTACAGCAGGTCAGAGCTTGGACTGTTGGAGGACTCTCCTATGTTAAGACGAGGCCTGCCCCTCATCATATTTTAGGCACATCCTCCAGCAGTTCAGGGGATATCAAGATAGCGCCAGTCTTGATAAATCTCCCCCGTAGAGTCTTTGCCTTTTAACTTTTTTGTTTTTGACTGGCTTCTCTGGTGACAGCTCCATCCCTTAATGTAGTAGAAGCTGCTGTGTCAGTTATACTGTATGTCAGCAGCATTAAGAGTCTCATCTAGAATCACACTAAATTTAAGGTGAACACTTACATACTTAAGCTTTATATGGGATCTGCTGTAATGTGGCACCTATAGAAGTCAGAGAGGTCCTATGTACTTCTGTTTCTGTATGCCCTTGATCTTAGTGCAGGCTGCATTGCATCAGGATCAATAGCATAAAGGCTTTGTTTTAAGTGAACAATAGCCACATAATATACACTCATCAACATTGAAATTGCAACACCAAGAAAGAAAAATCCATGGAATTTTGGAAATCCCATGAGCAATAAACATGTTAATATTCAAAACATCTCTTTATTTATAAATACTTAAGTATTCTGTATCTTGACATGCTATCAATGAGGTTATTAATGATTGTCCGAATAATTTTCTGCCACGCTGAATGCAATTGGGCACACAAATCATCACGATCAGCTGCTGGCAGCTCCCTTTGCAATTGCCAACCAATGATGTCCCAGAAGTGCTCGCTGGGACAAATGCAGAGGTGTTTAGGCCATGGTAACATGTTTAGTTTATGCAGGCTGCTCACAATACCACAAGAAACATGTGGCCTGGCCTGTTGGAATGCAGCTCTTGGGACATTTTGGAGGAATGGCCAGACCACTGGTTACATGACTAAATCAATGTAACGCTGAGATTTTACTGTACCTAAAAATGAAGACTAACGGGGTCTGGTTATCAAAGATTATGATACACTACACCATAATCCTAGGTGTAGGATTGGTGTGATCTTCCATTCTGAGGGCCATTTAATGGCATTGCCTACATGGTTTCCAGACTGATCTCTGGCTATCATTGCATTCAAGGCAAAAGTGGGACTCATCACTGATAATTTGATGGTTTGTGTAGACGCTGTTACTGCCGCCCTAGGCTTGGGATGTGACTATTTCACTTGCAGTACAGAATGGATCACTATGCAGCATTCATCTACTTAGATGATTTGTCCATGTAAAGATTCACCTCTGTGCACCTCTTGCTGTCATTCTAGTTTTTCATTGTTCTCTTAAACACCAGGACACATATGTCATGGTCTTACCTCCTTGCTGTTCCCTTCGTTTGACATGTGCTGGCGGCCATCTTGGTTTCTGGGTTTTCTTGTAGCCTCCCACCCTGCGGCTCCTCCTTCCCACTGGGAGGAGCTGGATGCCCAGCTCATATATATAGGAGGTCTGTGGCTTCAGTTCCTTGCTTGGTCCCCCTGTGTTCACATGCTTCCAAGACTGCTGCTGCTTCTGGTTCCTGATCCTGGCCTCGTCTGACTACCCCGTTGGTTCCTGATTCCGGCTTCGTCTGACTACCCCGTTGGTTCCTGATTCCGGCTTCGTCTGACTACCCCGTTGGTTCCTGTTCCTGGCTTCGTCTGACTACCCTTCTGGTTCCTGACCTCTGTCTCCGCAAGACCCTGCTTCGGTTTAGCCATCCGTTCGGACTTTGCTTACGGCTTGCTCTTCAATAAAACCTTCTTATTTTCCACTTATCTCTTGTTGTACGTCTGGTTCATGGTTCCATGACATTAGGACCAAGCCATGAATTCTGACGGTACAGGGCCACCCTCGCTACCTACGCTGGTTGCCAGACTTGATCAGCAGGATCACCTGTTGGGTCGGTCCGCTGTGGCGTTGCAAACCCTGCTTGAACGCACGGCTCATTTAGCTTCCGTTGCCGATGGGTCGGTTGTCGCTCCTGGGCCCGCTCCTACTGCCGCTCCGGTTGTTGCGCCAGAGTCTACCCTGACACCTGTTGCTGCGCCTGTGGTGTTTCAGGGTATGACCGGTTCTGCCCCCCTTCCACAGCGCTTTGGGGGAGAGCCAACTCAGTGCCGAGGTTTCCTTAACCAGGTGGGCATTTACTTCGAGTTGCTGCCACATGCCTTTCCTACTGAGAGATCAAGGGTGGGCTTCTTGATCTCGCTGCTCTCGGACAAGGCCTTGGCCTGGGCCAGCCCTTTATGGGAGAACAACAATCCGGTGGTTGCCGAGTTTTCCGGTTTTGTTGCTTCTCTTCGGAAGGTATTCGATGTGCCGGCTCGTGCTGCCTCTGCTGCGAAGCTCCTTATGTCCATCAGACAGGGTTCACGATCCGTAGCTGAATACGCCATTGAGTTTCGTACCCTGGCAGCAGAGGTGGGCTGGAATAATGAGGCTCTGGTCGCTGCTTTCTCTCATGGTCTCTCGGATGCCTTGAAGGATGAGGTTGCAGCTAAGGACCTACCAGTGGAGCTCGAGTCTCTTATTTCTTTCCTGATTTTGATTGACACCAGACTCAGGGAGAGACCTTCCTTTAAGGAGAGCCTGCGGAGGTCTCCTAACAGATTGGCGCCTACGTTTGCTGTCCCACCCGTGCCTCCCTCTCCTCCCACGCCTCCTGGGGATGACTTGTCTGGGGGTGAACCCATGCAGCGGGGGTTTGCTCGCCTGTCTGAGGGGGAGAGGGTACTCCGGAGACGCGAGGGCCGATGCATGTACTGTGGTCTCGGTGGGCATTTTCGGTTGGCATGTCCGAACCGTCCGGGAGAACGCTCGCACCTGAGGTCCTGTCGGGGGCAGATCTTGGGTGGAGTCTCCTCGTCCCCGGTTTCCCGTGTTGACAAACCACTGATCACGGTTGTCCTCTCCTGGGTCGGGGGCTCGGTGACGACCCAGGCGTTGGTGGACTCTGGTGCTGGTGGTTTGTTCATTGATAGAGTGTTCGTTGCCGCCAATTCCATTCCTCTGCAGCCTCGAGGTTCCCCACTGGCTCTTGAGGCGATAGACGGCAGACCCCTTCTGCCGCCACACGTGACTCATGAGACCCTTCCATTGGGGATAGCCATTGGTGCCGTTCACAGAGAGTCGGTCTGTCTCCAGGTTATTTCGTCTCCACACTACTCGGTGGTCTTGGGGTACCCCTGGCTCCAGAAGCATAATCCGACTTTCGATTGGAGATCGGTCGAGATCCTCTCGTGGTCACCGCAGTGTGGGGCGAGTTGCATCCATGGGCCTGTCAAGTTGCTGTGTACTTCCTCGGACTCTCTGTTGCCTCCTGAATACGAAGAGTACCGGGATGTATTCGATAAGGTGCGCGCGGTTGCCCTACCTCCGCACCGCCCATACGATTGTGCCATAGAGTTACAATCCGGTGCCGTTCCTCCTCGTGGCAAAGTCTATCCACTGTCGGTAGCGGAGAATGAGGCCATGGAGGAGTACGTGAGGGAGGCGCTTTCACGCGGACACATTCGCAAATCCTCGTCCCCGGCAGGGGCTGGATTTTTCTTTGTGAAAAAGAAGGGCGGCGAGTTGAGGCCTTGCATCGATTACAGGGGTCTCAATCGCATCACGATCAAGAACGCTTACCCGATACCCTTGATTTCCGAGCTGTTCGATCGCCTCAAAGGGGCCACGGTCTTTACCAAACTCGACCTGAGGGCGGCATATAACCTGGTAAGGATCAAGGCGGGCGATGAGTGGAAGACCGCGTTTAACACCAGGACCGGTCATTATGAATCCTTGGTTATGCCCTTTGGGTTGTGCAATGCGCCCGCAGTCTTCCAGGAATTCATCAACGATGTTTTCCGTGACCTGTTGCAGCAGTGTGTGGTGGTCTATTTGGATGACATCTTGGTATATTCTGCATCCATGGAGGCCCACATTCTGGATGTCAGACGAGTGTTGCAACGCTTACGAGAGAACAAGCTGTTCGGTAAGCTTGAGAAATGCGAATTTCACCGATCCCAGGTAACCTTCTTAGGTTACATCATTTCCGCTGAGGGGTTCTCCATGGATCCTGAGAAGGTTTCGGCTGTCCTACAGTGGCCCCAGCCCAGTGGGCTTCGTGCCCTGCAGCGCTTTTTGGGCTTCGCCAATTATTATCGGAAGTTCATCAGGGACTTTTCCATGCTAGCCAAGCCTCTCACGGATCTGACCAGGAAGGGCAGTAATCCTCAGGTCTGGCCGCTCGAGGCCATCCGAGCTTTTGAGGCTCTAAAGTCCGCCTTTGTGTCGGCTCCGATTCTGTCGCATCCCAACCCTGGGTTGCCTTTTGTCCTCGAGGTGGACGCGTCTGAGACGGGAGTAGGCGCCCTCCTGTCTCAGCGTAGAACACCAGAGGGTCCTCTGCTTCCTTGTGGGTTTTACTCCCGGAAACTGTCTTCCGCGGAGTGCAACTATCAGATTGGTGACAGGGAGTTATTGGCCATCGTGCAGGCCCTTAAAGAATGGAGGCACTTGCTCGAGGGCTCGGTGGTTCCGGTTCTCATCCTGACGGACCACAAGAATCTGACCTACCTCTCTGAGGCCAAGAGATTGACACCACGTCAGGCCAGATGGGCTCTGTTCTTGTCACGTTTTAATTACGTGGTCTCCTACCTACCCGGCTCCAAGAACATCAGAGCGGATGCCTTATCACGGCAGTACTCCGAGCTGTCCGGGGAGGAGTCGATTCCGACTACGGTCATACCCCCGAATCAGATCCTGGCCGCTATTCGCACCAGCCTGACTTCTCCTCTGGGTGAGCAGATTTTGGCGGCTCAATCTGGTGCTCCCTCTGGGAGACCCAACGGCAGATGTTTTGTGCCTGAGGAGTTGCGCACTCGGTTGTTGCGAACCTACCATAACTCCAAGGCCGCGGGGCACCCTGGAAAGAATCAGCTGTCCTGGGCGGTCTCACGTCTGTTCTGGTGGCCTTCTCTACGTTCCGACATCGCCGCATATGTAGCGGCATGCTCCGTTTGTGCCCAGAGTAAGTCCCCTCGGCACCTTCCGTTGGGCCTTTTGCAACCCATAGCCACCGGGGAGCGCCCATGGTCACACCTGGGGATGGATTTCATTGTGGACCTCCCTGCATCCCGAGGCCATACGGTCATTCTCATGATTGTGGATCGGTTTTCCAAAATGTGCCACTGTGTTCCTCTCAAGAAGTTACCCTCTGCACAAGAGTTGGCCTCGATTTTTGCCAGGGAGGTCTTCCGGTTGCACGGTTTGCCCAAGGAGATTGTGTCGGATCGGGGGAGTCAGTTTGTGTCCAGGTTCTGGCGCGCCTTTTGCTCCCAGTTGGGGATTCATCTCTCTTTCTCCTCGGCCTACCACCCTCAGTCCAATGGGGCCGCAGAACGATCCAATCAGGCCTTGGAGCAATTCCTTCGTTGCTATGTCTCCGATCACCAAGACAATTGGGTTGACCTCCTGCCTTGGGCTGAGTTTGCCAGGAACACGGCGGTGAACTCTTCCTCTGGGACGTCTCCCTTCATGGCCAATTATGGGTTCCAACCTGCCGTGTTACCGGAGGTATTCTCTCCCCAGGATATTCCGGCTGTGGAGGATCACCTTTCCGTCCTACGTGCTTCTTGGGTACAGATCCAGAGGTCCCTTGAGGTCTCTGCGCAGCGCCAGAAACTCCAGGCTGATCGCAGACGAGCGCCCGCTCCTTCCTACCAGGTCGGAGACCGCGTATGGTTGTCCACCCGCAACCTCAACCTTCGAGTGCCCACTCCCAAGCTGGCGCCTCGCTTTGTTGGTCCCTTCCGAGTGCTTCGCAGGGTAAACCCGGTAGCCTATGCCCTTGCGCTTCCTCCTGGCATGCGGATCTCCAACGTGTTTCATGTCTCCCTGTTGAAGCCACTGGTGTGTAATCGTTTCACTTCCTCGATTCCTCGGCCTCGTCCGGTCCAAGTGGGCAATCGTGAGGAGTATGAGGTGAGCAATATCCTGGACTCACGCCTGGTCCGCGGTCGGGTGCAGTTTTTGGTCCATTGGCGTGGTTATGGTCCAGAGGAGCGTTCCTGGGTTCCCTCCGCAGATGTTCATGCTCCTGTCTTGCTCCGAGCCTTCCACGCACGCTTCCCTCAGAAACCGTTCCTTACTCCGCGGAGGAGGGGCCCTTGAGGGGGAGGTACTGTCATGGTCTTACCTCCTTGCTGTTCCCTTCGTTTGACATGTGCTGGCGGCCATCTTGGTTTCTGGGTTTTCTTGTAGCCTCCCACCCTGCGGCTCCTCCTTCCCACTGGGAGGAGCTGGATGCCCAGCTCATATATATAGGAGGTCTGTGGCTTCAGTTCCTTGCTTGGTCCCCCTGTGTTCACATGCTTCCAAGACTGCTGCTGCTTCTGGTTCCTGATCCTGGCCTCGTCTGACTACCCCGTTGGTTCCTGATTCCGGCTTCGTCTGACTACCCCGTTGGTTCCTGATTCCGGCTTCGTCTGACTACCCCGTTGGTTCCTGTTCCTGGCTTCGTCTGACTACCCTTCTGGTTCCTGACCTCTGTCTCCGCAAGACCCTGCTTCGGTTTAGCCATCCGTTCGGACTTTGCTTACGGCTTGCTCTTCAATAAAACCTTCTTATTTTCCACTTATCTCTTGTTGTACGTCTGGTTCATGGTTCCATGACAACATAACACTGTATGGGGCTAACATCTTAGCCTAGTTGAGTAGTGATCTTTCAGAGCGATAAACCAAGGTCTCTAAGGATTCTGTCCATGTAGGTTTGTGAAAAGTGGCAATAACTTGAATATTGATAATCAGGAGGTATCAAACAATCATTCCTATTTCAATATTGAGGAATGTAGTATTATAGAAATAAACTGTGCACCAAAAATTGGCACATGAAGTACCTGAAGCTGCATAATGTACTATTGGGACACATAGTGTTAACATAGAGTGCCCTGCACATGGCTTTTATCCTGTGGCATCTAGGTATATCCTCAAATTAATAGATGCACCTGGAGGTGCCAGGTCCAAAAGAGTGATAGGTGTTCTGATAGGAGAGCTCCCCAGTCTGGCATATAGAGGGGTAAATATCAGACAAATATGGAGAAAAAGTTTTAGGAAGAGGAAGAAGAGGAAGAGGAGGAAGAGGAAGAAGAAGAAGAGGAGGAAGAGGAAGAAGAATAATAATAAAAAACTATGCAAATAATATCATAATAAAAATAAAAATAGAGCATAAAAAAGGATTTTAACCTTAAGAAAGCTTTCCAAATTAATATATATATATATATATATATATATATATATATATATATATATTATTTTTTCCCTTAGCTGATAGTTATTATTCTTATGAACACAAAAAAACTTTATACCGAGTTGGCTAAAAATGATCCACTTCTGCACCAAATGCCAGGTGTCTCTCTTCTGAGACATAATCAAACACAGACTGGTTACAATATGTCTTTATCGTCATAGCTAAGAACAGGAACAAAAGAAAATGAAAGTATAATTTGCAGTGATTGGTTTCTGAACAAAACAGACAAAACAACACCTACACTTTGCCATGCCTAGTGTAGGAAATATGATATAGGGTTTCTCAAAGTGCTAACATCATTTCCATAGATTTTGGCCACAACAATTTAAATGCCAATTAGCCAAAAGCTACTTTTACCCTAGAAACTGTGAAGAATTATAAAGTTTAGAATGTGTCAGATTGCTCATGTGGCAAACTTTGTCCTACAAAACTACTGTACAATACTCCCCTATTTAAGACAATTGAAGTTAAATCCCAGATCTTTATATGTCTTATTGGCAGAAATACATTTCCAAAAATTAGAAAGAAATGAAATGTATTGGTCAGAAAATAGTCTCAAACATAGAAACTTACATATCTTGACTTATATTTTATTGTGTTATATTATGATTAGATATGCTCAAATGCACCTGTAATTTGGTACATAACACTTTCTGGTCTCCTACTGTAGGTTCTAGGATTTTTCTCTGAAAAGGCTCCTCTGGATTTCTGGGAAAGATATTCTAATTAGCTTTCCATCAAAAAGAGAAAGACAGCTAAGCCTATCTGATACCAAAATATGTAAGACATGCTCATTTTAATTCCATATTCAGGTTTGCTAGAATCTGACTATTTATTTATTTTTTTATTTGGGAGGAATTCCCAAAAAATAGATATGATTCGCTCATCTCTAATTATGATATTAAAATGTTCTGTGATATTTAGTTAGTGTATTATTATATGCCACTTATTTTTTTAATTGCTATTGAATTTAATATATGACTGTTAAATTTTATATTACTTCAATATTGTATGTCGGTTATGTTTTATATTATTTTATATATTTTATATACAAACCGGATTCCAAAAAAGTTGGGACACTATACAAATCGTGAATAAATACTGAATGCAATGATGTGGAGGTGCCAACTTCTAATATTTTATTCAGAATATAACATAAATCACGGAGCATAAGTTTAAACTGAGAAAATGTACCATTTTAAGGGAAAAATATGTTGAATCAGAATTTCATGCTGTCAACAAATCCCCAAAAGTTGGAACAAGGCCATTTTCACCACTGTGTGGCATCTCTTCTTCTTCTTACAACACTCAACAGACGTCTGGGGACCGAGGAGACCAGTTTCTCCAGTTTAGAAATAGGAATGCTCTCCCATTCTTGTCTAATACAGGCCTCTAACTGTTCAATCGTCTTGGACCTTCTTTGTTGCACCTTCCTCTTTATGATGCGCCAAATGTTCTCTATAGGTGAAAGATCTGGACTGCAGACTGGCCATTTCAGTACCCGGATCCTTCTCCTACGCAGCCATGATGTTGTGATTGATGCAGAATGTGGTCTGGCATTATCTTGTTGAAAAATGCAGGGTCTTCCCTGAAAGAGATGACATCTGGACGGGAGCATATGTTGTTCTAGAACCTGAATATATTTTTCTGCATTGATGGTGCCTTTCCAGACATGCAAGCTGCCCATGCCACACGCACTTATGCAACCCCATACCATCAGAGATGCAGGCTTCTGAACTGAGCGTTGATAACAACTTGGGTTGTCCTTGTCCTCTTTGGTCCGGATGACATGGCGTCCCAGATTTCCAAAAATAACTTTGAATCGTGACTCGTCTGACCACAGAACAGTCTTCCATTTTGCCACACTCCATTTTAAATGATCCCTGGCCCAGTAAAAATGCCTGAACTTGTGGATCTTGCTTAGAAATGGCTTCTTCTTTGCACTGTAGAGTTTCAGCTGGCAACGGCAGGTGGCACGGTGGATTGTGTTCACTGACAATGGTTTCTGGAAGTAATCCTGAGCCCATTCTGTGATTTCCTTTACAGTAGCATTCCTGTTTGTGGTGCAGTGTCGTTTAGGGGCCCGGAGATCACGGGCATCCAGTATGGTTTTACGGCCTTGACCCTTACGCACAGAGATTGTTCCAGATTCTCTGAATGATGTTATGCACAGTTGATGATGATAGATGCAAAGTCTTTGCAATTTTTCGCTGGGTAACACCTTTCTGATATTGCTCCACTATCTTTCTGCGCAACATTGTGAGAATTGGTGATCCTCTACCCATCTTGGCTTCTGAGAGACACTGCCACTCTGAGAAGCTCTTTTTTATACCCAATCATGTTGCTAATTGACCTAATTAGTGTTAATTGGTCTTCCAGCTCTTCGTTATGCTCAAATTTACTTTTTCCAGCCTCTTATTGCTACTTGTCCCAACTTTTTTGGGATTTGTTGACACCGTGAAAATTTGAATCAACGTATTTTTCCTTTAAAATGATACATTTACTCGGATTAAATGTTTTATCTGTCATCTACGTTCTATTACAGATAAAATATTGACATTTGCCATCTCCACATCATTGCATTCAGTTTTTATTCACAATTTGTTTAGTGTCCCAACTTTTTGGGAATCCGGTTTGTATTATATCATTATTGTATGCATGTTATATTTTATATTATGCTATTGTATTTTATGGCTGTTATATTTTGTTATTGTAATATTGTTTGCCTTCTATAGTTTATATTATAAATGTACAATAATTATTTCATAGTGTTTCTAAACACAGTGGGTATAGTTAGCTATCCATATTTTTGTGTTTGGACTACAGATGAACAATTTGATTATTTAGAATTGAAATTTGACCAAACTTTTTTTAAAAAAATTCTGGTTTGTCAGAAGCTTTCTTGATATAAAGAGATTTTCCTAGAACACTAAACGTACCTTCGTTTTGGCTAGAATCAAGTTGTCCCCAAAATTAATTTCTTGAATGATTTGGACAAGTCACATTGGAAATAAATCTTAGTAAATTTGCATATCTGTAGTTTGGACCCATTTATTATGACCAATGAAAATTAAGAAAAAGATGTAGCACTGCTGAATTTACCCTTTATATATTCCTATTCTACACTAGAACACATAATATATATATAAAGGTAAACCAAGGATTTCAGAGGCATAGCTAGGCTTTAAGATTTTTTCTCCTGAAGCAAACATGAAATTTGCTTCCCTAGCTCTTTTTCCAAATACCCTGGTAAAGACAAAGTGGTTTTATTGGCTCTCCCTTTGGCACCCAGCACCAAAGCAAATGCACCTCCAGCCCCTACCCCTAGGTTTACACCTCTGACGGATAATGCCAAATGGCAAACTCATCTATGTTATATCTGGATATAAGGTATTTTAGAGCTATACAGTTCTCTTATTATTTCTTTTTAATTGCAAATAACTCATTATGTTATTATTTGGGTGATTTACGGCAAGTCTTCATTCCTTGTGAATTAGGAAAATCCAGATAAATATTAAAAAGTTTAATTGCATGGTCGCCATAAAACTGTCACCATCCTTTTTCAATATTAATCATGGTTCAAATAATCCTTGGGGGTTTTAGTCTATTTCATTTATCTAATTTTACCCTTCAATTGTTTTTAAATGCAGAGAGTATAGCGTAATGGGAGTTTGTGGAGAAAACCGCTAATTTGCAAAACGGGAAACTTTCCAAAATCCATTTATTTGTATAAACAGAATCACGAGGAAAACAACAGATTTAATCAGTGCTTTTCTCTTGGTTTATATTGGAGGAGAGAAAAATTGGGCACTCTACAATTGTTATATTAGCGAACATCACGACAGTAATTATAGCGGCGCGTATGAAAGCGGGATAATCGCTTATCATGTACAGTACTAGACAAAACAATGCTTTTACTGGAAGACGATGAGGAAAGAATGTAATGGAATACACCACCGACTCTTGGCTTATTTTCTGTATTCATGCTTCCCTCCGCCAACATAAAACTATAAAGCTATTATACTCATATACTCAGTTAGATTTAGTAGTGGTAAAAATAGGTAATATTTTAAATTTTTTAACTCAAGCCACAATTTATTATAAAATTATTTCTTGATATAAAATAGACACATTGTGGTATGGTTAGTATAGGCTCCTCAGGGGTGGAGTATGGCATACAGTAAAACACCTCTTAGATTATTTATGTACCACCTCTGGCTGTAAACTAGGAATTACCCAGCATGACTATTTGCTGGAGTGTTCCTTTGATGCCAACAGCAGTCTTATTATTTCTATGGTTAAAAACTTTTTTTTTACAGGAGGTCCTTTGTAAGATTGGAGCACATATATTACATTCTACTTTTCCTAGAAGGAGCATTTTTTTCAGTTTTGTTGTTTCTATTCCCCCTGATTGGTAGTGCCCTTGTTTTTAGCTACCAGAGTAGAAGGAAGTGACAATGACATAAATCACCCTAGTAAAGTATTTTTGCTATAATAAAGCTAGTATTTAAAAACTGAAAATAACTAATTAATAACATTTTTTTTTGCTCCATAAATGCAATGAATAAATATAAATATAAAAAGAAAAAAATATTAACAACATTAAAAATATATATATATATTTGAAGGTTAATGCATCTACAAGGTTGATAAAACATATAAAACGACAAAAAAAATCACTGCTGCTCTATGGTGCAATGTTTTCGTAAATAGTCTGTAATAAATAGTTGCACTAATAATAACAATTTACAGAATCATATCAAATTGTTGTTATTAATATTATTATTATTAGTAGTAGTAGTAGTAATAGCAGTATCCTTCTTAGGACTATTGGTTCTTTCAGTGCTCATCTAGAAAATATAAGAAGGGTAAGGTTTAATTTTTGGGAGAAGAGGGAAGATTAACTTCAAATATTCCCATTTTATAGATCTGCAGGGGAAGGTTCTGAAGCATCAAGCTCCCTCCCAACACAATATAGTTTAAGTCTCATTATGTGTTCTTCAACTTATTGACTGACATGCTCTAGAATAGGAGGAAAATTAGAGGCAGAGAAAATATATGTCTACAGGAAAACATCTATATTTTTTTCTATTTCATATATATTTGATAGTACATTTCCTCCTTGTGAGCTAAGTTTTGTATAATGAAAATGTTAAAAGGTGACAGTTAAGATACAATCCAGTTCAAGCAGCTCTGAATCATCTGCCTTGTATTATTCTGAGTGTTAAAAGGTCTATTTTTAACGCATTGTCCTTCATTCCAGAACTTCGTTTTAAAGGTGCTACAAAAAAAATACTAATATAATGCCAGCATAAGCAGGTCATGGCTTAAATGAGCTGTGCGCAACAATCTCAGGGGAATCCAAAGTCGTGTAACACTTACCCATCTCCAACACCTAGAAATTCAGATTCTCCTAGTAAGTGTTGTACTTTTAAAATGTTACTGGCAGTAACAAGGAGACATAAGAGAGAAACTATCATTACTGGGATGGATTTAACACACGGCTATAAAGTGTGAAGGTTACAAAGTTCTTTCTGTAAAGTAGAAGTAGCAATAAACAATAAAAAACATGAAATGTGAAGCTCCAGGAAGAGGCTTCAATCTCGGCTCTTGAAATTATTCAGGAGTACAATGTGTGTGTGTGTATATATAAATATATATATATATTTATATATATATATATATATATATATATATATATATATATTAACCTTTACATGACATTAAATTATAGTAATCTGCTACATCATATCACATTTATAATACCCCCATGAAGAATGTATTTACCTTTCTATAGATAATTAAAAGAAACAATATTATATGACTACCTCTTTAAGAATAATATTTACCAATAAATAATCTAACAAATGAATTAATATTTAAATCCTCTAGACCATGGAAGTGGCAGATTATACAATAGGACAATTGAATAAAAAAAAAATAAAAAAAACATTACCTGTAGATGATTGAGCAGTCCAGATATTTTTAAAGGGGCTTTTGAGGGGTAAAATAATGATGACCTATACTCAAGATAGGTCGTCAATATTTGATTGGTGGCAGTCCAAATCTCAGCACCTACAAAGATCATCTGTTTGAAGAGGCTGTAGGACTTTACTGAGTGCTGAAGCTTCTACCTAGGCTATTGATGTAACATTCGGGAGTTAGGCATCAATGATCTGATATTAATGACCTATCTTGTGGATAGTTGATCAGTATTGTAGCTTTGGAAAACCATTCCAAGACTAAAGATCAGGTAAAGGGCCTTTTTATTTAAATTTATCAAACTTCTTATAAAACATGGACTACCACTGTCCTAGAGCAAAGGTCTACTTTTAAACAGAGGCATTAAATGTCTAGGGTTTGCTTTGACCCAATGTGTCTTTGATCTGGTTACATAGCTTCCAGCTTCTGCAGATGCTGGAAATCATCTTGTTCAGATCTCAGTATCTCATTTTGCAAATGTAAGACTTGTTTTTTTATTTCTAGGACTATTCTACGATTGGCTGAACAGAGTGAGATTGACTGGAGTTACTATGGGTCAGTCTTACCCAGTTTACAAATATCAGAGATCATGACTCTAGCAAAGAACTGGTGATGACCTATTTTTGTTCTTCTTATTGGAATGGATTCCCTTTATTGGAAAATTTAGCATCACGACAAGACATGGCAATCTAAAGGGACATTAATTAAGATTTTTTTTTATAGAACATTACAATTATTTATGTACTGAAAATAAAACAAATTTATAAGTGAGGAACCCTCCCAAAAATAGGTACTAGCCAAAAATTTTCCCATGCATTATTCATTTTAGATGCTACTGAACTGTCCATAAGTATCAGGGCAAAGGGTTTCTAAATGTAAGTGCAATTAGAAAAATGCTCTGTCAGTATATTGGCTTTACATTAAAAGTATGATCAATGATCCATGTTGCAATAAAGTCAATAAAAAAATGACCTATTGTTTAAACCATGTTTTTGTTAAACATGTTTAATGCATTTTTGATTATATTATTTTTAATTTTCCATATCAATATCTATATAACAAAATGATAAAATCCTGGCCATTAAGCTTAATAACAGGCTCCACTTCTTGTACTGTACAGATCTTTTTACTGCAGTTATCTGCTTATTATTGCAGCCAGGATGAGAATAGAAGATATAAAGCTTATCAGCTCCCTCCTAACCTCTGCACAGGTCACAAACCATGCCTAGAAAACTTTCCTATTGAAGTCAAAAAGGTCAGCTCCTATCCATTGTGTTAACAGCCCTTGCTGTTAAGAACAATTCAGGCAAAATGGCCGCCTCCTTAATAATGCTTGGGAAACGGACAAAAAAATAATAATCTAAAAGCAGAAAATAAAAATAGATTTGAAAAAAAGGTGATGTATCTCTATCTGGGTTTAACTGGCAGAAAAATAATTGGTGACACATTCCCTTTAAGTCACTTCAAAACGTTTGTGTCCCATCAATAAACCTAACAAAAAGCAAAACAAATTAACAAGTGGAAATTATGATAAAAATAAAATAAACAATAAAATATATAAATATATTTGTTTTTATAATAATATAAATATAACATAATATAAATAATTGTAATATAAGAATATTTTCTTTTACTTACTTTACTCATTAAGTTACTAACTTTACTCATTAAATACAACAATGGTTTTAAATATGAGAGGTTTAATATGACGAGCGCTCATGTGTGTTTAGCTAGATGGCTATGGATAATATCCTCTTATCCTTTATAGATTTGATATTCAGTTCCTTAAAATCCCTTTATATTAAAAAGCAAAGCCCTGATTGAGCATCCTGGTGGTATGTGCACGAAGTACGCCTCTTTGCCTTTCATGCATGAATAATTTCTATTAAGTAAATTCAGATCGTACTAAGTTATGGTGACCCCATCCCGATCCCTCTTACCATAAAAACACGGCCGAACTCTTTTTACATTTTCACATTTTGTGTCAGCTCGAGCAGAACACATTGGGGTTGGAGTTCATCTCTTTAAGCCCATTTTACAGCATTGATGATTGCCGATGTTTTCTGGTTCAAAGACAGACAGAGTACTTGCCAATTACAAACTGCATGGTATCACTGAACCACGCGGCAGGACGCCTTTTAAGACCTTAGGAAAATTGGAAGTTATGTTTTAATAAAATCCTGTTATTAATGTTTAAAGTTTATTCATCCTCGATCATCTATCTGTGCATGCCTAAAAATAAGGAAGGGAAGGAAATGTTAATGAGGCTTACAAAAAATTAATATGAAAACTCAGCTTAGTTAAAGGGGTTTCTAGCTTTTTGGACGCTTTCAACTTTCAACCTCAGCCTGCTGTTTGTAATGAAAAATCATAGTCACCTGTTCACCACCGATGCATTCCGACACCCTGGCTCTGATCAGTGGTCTTTCAGTCTTCATTCAGGATGGCCAACATCGCTTGCACCACTGCAACCAACGACTGACCTCAGCAATGATGTGACTTGAGACCAGTGAATGGCTGGATTAAATTGCTTTGGAGTTAACCAAATCTTCATTCAGTATATAAAGCACACAAGTTATTCTAGTAATCCATAGGTAGGGGTGGCCATTCCACATAAGAGCCAAGGGATCACAGGTAGGCCCTGACTTTAACCAAATATTGCATAAATATTCAGTATAAACAGATGTTAGGAGAATCTTAGAATCTTAGGGTCCTAATGCCGATCTGGGGGTCCTCCCACTATATGGTATTTATAATACTGGTGTTGTCTTATGTTGCAGAACTGCCCCCTCATACACCAAACCCTTGGTGCCTAATATACAGATGTACCATGGCTAGCACTCCCGCTGTTAACTCAAATTTCTTAACTCATTTCATTATCTTTAGACAAAAGCCATTGAAAAGCAATTTAAGGTGTTTGCTTAGATTAGATAACCAAATTCAGAAATCTCAGAAAAAAGGAGTGCTTACCATGTGACATCTGTAGCTGTGCCCCAAAACTTTTGTCTGGTGCTTCCAAAGGACAAACAAAAGTCTGCCGTAGACTGTAGATATTTACTTTTGTAAGTTCAAGTTTATTTAGTTGGTCAGGGTTTACCCTCTTATGTCTACTAGGGATGAGCGAACCCGAACTGTATAGTTCGGGTTCGTACCGAATTTTGGGGTGTCCGTGACACGGACCCGAACCCGGACATTTTCGTAAAAGTCCGGGTTCGGGTTCGGTGTTCGTCGCTTTCTTCGCGCTTTTGTGACGCTTTCTTGGCGCTTTTTGAAAGGCTGCAAAGCAGCCAATCAACAAGCGTCATACTACTTGCCCCAAGAGGCCATCACAGCCATGCCTACTATTGGCATGGCTGTGATTGGCCAGAGCACCATGTGACCCAGCCTCTATTTAAGCTGGAGTCACATAGCGCCGCCCGTCACTCTGCTCTGATTAGCGTAGGGAGAGGTTGCGGCTGCGACAGTAGGGCGAGATTAGGCAGATTAACTCCTCCAAAGGACTTGATTAACTGATCGATCTGCAGCTGTGGATCATTGAGCTGCTGATCCTCAATTGCTCACTGTTTTTAGGCTGCACAGACCGTTTGTCAGTCTCATTTTTCTGGGGTGATCGGCGGCCATTTTGTGTCTTGTGGTGCGCCAGCACAAGCTGCGACCAAGTGCATTTAACCCTCAATGGTGTGGTTGTTTTTTGGCTAAAGCCTACATCAGGGTGAAGCTGTCACACCAAGTGCATTTAACCAGCAATAGTCTGTTCATTTTTTGGCCATATCCCAGTCTAATTCTGTCACTAAATCCATACCGGTCACCCAGCGCCTAAATACTAGGCCTCAAATTTATATCCAGCTAAATCTGTCCCTAGTGCTGTAGCTGGGCGAGTTATTTAGTGTCCGTTCAAGCACATTTCTTGTTCTGGGTTGAAATACAATTCCCAATTTAGCAATTTCATAATTTAGTGGTTCCTGCTATATCAGAGCTCTTTGAAATCTATCCCAAAAAGGGTATATAATATTGAAGGTGCACATAGGGTCATTCAGAGTAACTTCACACACACCCGCTACTGTGTATTTCCAAGTCTAATTCTGTCACTAAATCCATACCGGTGACCCAGCGCCTAAATACTAGGCCTCAAATTTAATTCCCTCTAAATCTCTCGTTACCCACCGCTGTACTGTTGTTGCTGGGCAAGATATTTAGTGTCCGTCAAAGCACATTTTTTGTTCTGGGTTGAAGTACAATTCCCAATTTAGCAATTTCATAATTTAGTGGTTTCTGCTATATCAGAGCTATTTGAAATCTATCCCAAAAAGGGTATATAATATTGAAGGTGCACATAGGGTCATTCAGAATAACTTCACACACACCCGCTACTGTGTATTTCCAAGTCTAATTCTGTCACTAAACCCATACCTGTCACCCAGCGCCTAAATACTAGGCCTCAAATTTAAATCCCTCTAAATCTCTCGTTACCGTTGTCCTGTTGTAGCTGGGAAAGTTATTTAGTGCCCGTCAAAGCACATTTTTTGTTCTGGGTTGAAGTACAATTCCCAATTTAGCAATTTCATAATTTAGTGGTTCCTGCTATATCAGAGCTATTTGAAATCTATCCCAAAAAGGGTATATAATATTGAAGGTGCACATAGGGTCATTCAGAATAACTTCACACACACCCGCTACTGTGTATTTCCAAGTCTAATTCTGTCACTAAATCCATACCGGTGACCCAGCGCCTAAATACTAGGCCTCAAATTTAATTCCCTCTAAATCTCTCGTTACCCACCGCTGTACTGTTGTTGCTGGGCAAGATATTTAGTGTCCGTCAAAGCACATTTTTTGTTCTGGGTTGAAGTACAATTCCCAATTTAGCAATTTCATAATTTAGTGGTTTCTGCTATATCAGAGCTATTTGAAATCTATCCCTAAAAGGGTATATAATATTGAAGGTGCACATAGGGTCATTCAGAATAACTTCACACACACCCGCTACTGTGTATTTCCAAGTCTAATTCTGTCACTAAACCCATACCTGTCACCCAGCGCCTAAATACTAGGCCTCAAATTTATATCCAGCTAAATCTGTCCCTAGTGCTGTAGCTGGGCGAGTTATTTAGTGTCCGTTCAAGCACATTTCTTGTTCTGGGTTGAAATACAATTCCCAATTTAGCAATTTCATAATTTAGTGGTTCCTGCTATATCAGAGCTCTTTGAAATCTATCCCAAAAAGGGTATATAATATTGAAGGTGCACATAGGGTCATTCAGAGTAACTTCACACACACCCGCTACTGTGTATTTCCAAGTCTAATTCTGTCACTAAATCCATACCGGTGACCCAGCGCCTAAATACTAGGCCTCAAATTTAATTCCCTCTAAATCTCTCGTTACCCACCGCTGTACTGTTGTTGCTGGGCAAGATATTTAGTGTCCGTCAAAGCACATTTTTTGTTCTGGGTTGAAGTACAATTCCCAATTTAGCAATTTCATAATTTAGTGGTTTCTGCTATATCAGAGCTATTTGAAATCTATCCCAAAAAGGGTATATAATATTGAAGGTGCACATAGGGTCATTCAGAATAACTTCACACACACCCGCTACTGTGTATTTCCAAGTCTAATTCTGTCACTAAACCCATACCTGTCACCCAGCGCCTAAATACTAGGCCTCAAATTTAAATCCCTCTAAATCTCTCGTTACCGTTGTCCTGTTGTAGCTGGGAAAGTTATTTAGTGCCCGTCAAAGCACATTTTTTGTTCTGGGTTGAAGTACAATTCCCAATTTAGCAATTTCATAATTTAGTGGTTCCTGCTATATCAGAGCTATTTGAAATCTATCCCAAAAAGGGTATATAATATTGAAGGTGCACATAGGGTCATTCAGAATAACTTCACACACACCCGCTACTGTGTATTTCCAAGTCTAATTCTGTCACTAAATCCATACCGGTGACCCAGCGCCTAAATACTAGGCCTCAAATTTAATTCCCTCTAAATCTCTCGTTACCCACCGGTGTACTGTTGTTGCTGGGCAAGATATTTAGTGTCCGTCAAAGCACATTTTTTGTTCTGGGTTGAAGTACAATTCCCAATTTAGCAATTTCATAATTTAGTGGTTTCTGCTATATCAGAGCTATTTGAAATCTATCCCTAAAAGGGTATATAATATTGAAGGTGCACATAGGGTCATTCAGAATAACTTCACACACACCCGCTACTGTGTATTTCCAAGTCTAATTCTGTCACTAAACCCATACCTGTCACCCAGCGCCTAAATACTAGGCCTCAAATTTAAATCCCTCTAAATCTCTCGTTACCGTTGTCCTGTTGTAGCTGGGAAAGTTATTTAGTGCCCGTCAAAGCACATTTTTTGTTCTGGGTTGAAGTACAATTCCCAATTTAGCAATTTCATAATTTAGTGGTTCCTGCTATATCAGAGCTATTTGAAATCTATCCCAAAAAGGGTATATAATATTGAAGGTGCACATTGGGTCATTCAGAATAACTTCACACACACGCTTCTGTGCATTTCCAAGTCTAATTCTGTCACTAAATCCATACCGGTGACCCAGCGCCTAAATACTAGGCCTCAAATTTAATTCCCTCTAAATCTCTCGTTACCCACCGCTGTACTGTTGTTGCTGGGCAAGATATTTAGTGTCCGTCAAAGCACATTTTTTGTTCTGGGTTGAAGTACAATTCCCAATTTAGCAATTTCATAATTTAGTGGTTTCTGCTATATCAGAGCTATTTGAAATCTATCCCTAAAAGGGTATATAATATTGAAGGTGCACATAGGGTCATTCAGAATAACTTCACACACACCCGCTACTGTGTATTTCCAAGTCTAATTCTGTCACTAAATCCATACCGGTGACCCAGCGCCTAAATACTAGGCCTCAAATTTAATTCCCTCTAAATCTCTCGTTACCCACCGTTGTACTGTTGTTGCTGGGCAAGATATTTAGTGTCCGTCAAAGCACATTTTTTGTTCTGGGTTGAAGTACAATTCCCAATTTAGCAATTTCATAATTTAGTGGTTTCTGCTATATCAGAGCTATTTGAAATCTATCCCTAAAAGGGTATATAATATTCAAGGTGCACATTGGGTCATTCAGAATAACTTCACACACACACGCTTCTGTGCATTTCCAAGTCTAATTCTGTCACTAAATCCATACCGGTCACCCAGCGCCTAAATACTAGGCCTCAAATTTATATCCCGCTGAATTTGAATACAATACATTGGGCCAAATAATATATTTGTTGTTGTGGTGAACCATAACAATGAGAAAAACATCTAGTAAGGGACGCGGACGTGGACATGGTCGTGGTGGTGTTAGTGGACCCTCTGGTGCTGGGAGAGGACGTGGCCGTTCTGCCACATCCACACGTCCTAGTGTACCAACTACCTCAGGTCCCAGTAGCCGCCAGAATTTACAGCGATATATGGTGGGGCCCAATGCCGTTCTAAGGATGGTAAGGCCTGAGCAGGTACAGGCATTAGTCAATTGGGTGGCCGACAGTGGATCCAGCACGTTCACATTATCTCCCACCCAGTCTTCTGCAGAAAGCGCACAGATGGCGCCTGAAAACCAACCCCATCAGTCTGTCACATCACCCCCATGCATACCAGGGAAACTGTCTCAGCCTCAAGTTATGCAGCAGTCTCTTATGCTGTTTGAAGACTCCGCTGGCAGGGTTTCCCAAGGGCATCCACCTAGCCCTTCCCCAGCGGTGAAAGACATAGAATGCACTGACGCACAACCACTTATGTTTCCTGATGATGAGGACATGGGAATACCACCTCAGCATGTCTCTGATGATGACGAAACACAGGTGCCAACTGCTGCGTCTTTCTGCAGTGTGCAGACTGAACAGGAGGTCAGGGATCAAGACTGGGTGGAAGACGATGCAGGGGACGATGAGGTCCTAGACCCCACATGGAATGAAGGTCGTGCCACTGACTTTCACAGTTCGGAGGAAGAGGCAGTGGTGAGACCGAGCCAACAGCGTAGCAAAAGAGGGAGCAGTGGGCAAAAGCAGAACACCCGCCGCCAAGAGACTCCGCCTGCTACTGACCGCCGCCATCTGGGACCGAGCACCCCAAAGGCAGCTTCAAGGAGTTCCCTGGCATGGCACTTCTTCAAACAATGTGCTGACGACAAGACCCGAGTGGTTTGCACGCTGTGCCATCAGAGCCTGAAGCGAGGCATTAACGTTCTGAACCTGAGCACAACCTGCATGACCAGGCACCTGCATGCAAAGCATGAACTGCAGTGGAGTAAACACCTTAAAACCAAGGAAGTCACTCAGGCTCCCCCTGCTACCTCTTCTGCTGCTGCCGCCTCGGCCTATTCTGCTGCTGCCGCCTCGGCCTCTTCCTCCGCCTCTGGAGGAACGTTGGCACCTGCCGCCCAGCAAACAGGGGATGTACCACCAACACCACCACCACCACCTCCGTCACCAAGCGTCTCAACCATGTCACATGCCAGCGTTCAGCTCTCCATCTCACAAACATTTGATAGAAAGCGTAAATTCCCACCTAGCCACCCTCGATCCCTGGCCCTGAATGCCAGCATTTCTAAACTACTGGCCTATGAAATGCTGTCATTTAGGCTGGTGGACACAGACAGCTTCAAACAGCTCATGTCGCTTGCTGTCCCACAGTATGTTGTTCCCAGCCGGCACTACTTCTCCAAGAGAGCCGTGCCTTCCCTGCACAACCAAGTATCCGATAAAATCAAGTGTGCACTGCGCAACGCCATCTGTAGCAAGGTCCACCTAACCACAGATACGTGGACCAGTAAGCACGGCCAGGGACGCTATATCTCCCTAACTGCACACTGGGTAAATGTAGTGGCAGCTGGGCCCCAGGCGGAGAGCTGTTTGGCGCACGTCCTTCCGCCGCCAAGGATCGCAGGGCAACATTCTTTGCCTCCTGTTGCCACCTCCTCCTTCTCGGCTTCCTCCTCCTCTTCTTCCACCTGCTCATCCAGTCAGCCACACACCTTCACCACCAACTTCAGCACAGCCCGGGGTAAACGTCAGCAGGCCATTCTGAAACTCATATGTTTGGGGGACAGGCCCCACACCGCACAGGAGTTGTGGCGGGGTATAGAACAACAGACCGACGAGTGGTTGCTGCCGGTGAGCCTCAAGCCCGGCCTGGTGGTGTGTGATAATGGGCGAAATCTCGTTGCAGCTCTGGGACTAGCCAATTTGACGCACATCCCTTGCTTGGCGCATGTGCTGAATTTGGTGGTGCAGAAGTTCATTCACAACTACCCCGACATGTCAGAGCTGCTGCATAAAGTGCGGGCCGTCTGTTCGCGCTTCCGGCGTTCACATCCTGCTGCTGCTCGCCTGTCTGCGCTACAGCGTAACTTCGGCCTTCCCGCTCACCGCCTCATATGCGACGTGCCCACCAGGTGGAACTCCACCTTGCACATGCTGGACAGACTGTGCGAGCAGCAGCAGGCCATAGTGGAGTTTCAGCTGCAGCACGCACGGGTCAGTCGCACTACAGAACAGCACCACTTCACCACCAATGACTGGGCCTCCATGCGAGACCTGTGTGCCCTGTTGCGCTGTTTCGAGTACTCCACCAACATGGCCAGTGGCGATGACACCGTTATCAGCGTTACAATACCACTTCTATGTCTCCTTGAGAAAACACTTAGGGCGATGATGGAAGAGGAGGTGGCCCAGGAGGAGGAGGAGGAGGAGGAGGAAGAGGGGTCATTTTTAGCACTTTCAGGCCAGTCTCTTCGAAGTGACTCAGAGGGAGGTTTTTGGCAACAGCAGAGGCCAGGTACAAATGTGGCCAGCCAGGGCCCACTACTGGAGGACGAGGAGGACGAGGATGAGGAGGAGGTGGAGGAGGATGAGGATGAAGCATGGTCACAGCGGGGTGGCACCCAACGCAGCTCGGGTCCATCACTGGTGCGTGGCTGGGGGGAAAGGCAGGACGATGACGATACGCCTCCCACAGAGGACAGCTTGTCCTTATCCCTGGGCAGCCTGGCACACATGAGCGACTACATGCTGCAGTGCCTGCGCAACGACAGCAGAGTTGCCCACATTTTAACCTGTGCGGACTACTGGGTTGCCACCCTGCTGGATCCACGCTACAAAGACAATGTGCCCACCTTACTTCCTGCACTGGAGCGTGATAGGAAGATGCGCGAGTACAAGCGCACGTTGGTAGACACGCTACTGAGAGCATTCCCAAATGTCACAGGGGAACAAGTGGAAGCCCAAGGCCAAGGCAGAGGAGGAGCAAGAGGTCGCCAAGGCAGCTGTGTCACGGCCAGCTCCTCTGAGGGCAGGGTTAGCATGGCAGAGATGTGGAAAACTTTTGTCAACACGCCACAGCTAACTGCACCACCACCTGATACGCAACGTGTTAGCAGGAGGCAACATTTCACTAACATGGTGGAACAGTACGTGTGCACACCCCTCCACGTACTGACTGATGGTTCGGCCCCATTCAACTTCTGGGTCTCTAAATTGTCCACGTGGCCAGAGCTAGCCTTTTATGCCTTGGAGGTGCTGGCCTGCCCGGCAGCCAGCGTTTTGTCTGAACGTGTATTCAGCACGGCAGGGGGCGTCATTACAGACAAACGCAGCCGCCTGTCTACAGCCAATGTGGACAAGCTGACGTTCATAAAAATGAACCAGGCATGGATCCCACAGGACCTGTCCGTCCCTTGTCCAGATTAGACATTAACTACCTCCCCATAACCATATATTATTGGACTCCAGGGCACTTCCTCATTCAATCCTATTTTTATTTTCATTTTACCATTATATTGCGAGGCTACCCAAAGTTGAATGAACCTCTCCTCTGCCTGTGTGCTAGGCCTAAATATATGCCAATGGACTGTTGCAGTGGTGGGTGACGTGAAGCCTCATTCTCTGCTATGACATGCAGACTGATTCTCTGCTGACATGAAGCCAGATCCTCTGTTACGGGAGCTCTCTCCTCTGCCTGGGTGCTGGGCCTAAATTTATGACAATTGACTGTTGCAGTGGTGGGTGACGTGAAGCCTGATTCTCTGCTATGATATGAAGACTGATTCTCTGCTGACATGAAGCCAGATTGTCTGTTACGGGACCTTTCTCCTCTGCCTGGGTTCTGGGCCTAAATTTATGAAAATTGACTGTTGCAGTGGTGGGTGACGTGAAGCCTGATTCTCTGCTATGATATGAAGACTGATTCTCTGCTGACATGAAGCCAGATTGTCTGTTACGGGACCTTTCTCCTCTGCCTGGGTTCTGGGCCTAAATTTATGAAAATTGACTCTTACAGTGGTGGGTGACGTGAAGCCTGATTCTCTGCTATGATATGAAGACTGATTCTCTGCTGACATGAAGCCAGATTCTCTGTTACGGGACCTCTCTCCTCTGCCTGGGTGCTGGGCCTAAATTTATGACAATGGACTGTTGCAGTGGTGGCTGACGTGAAGCCTGATTCTCTGCTATGACATGCAGACTGATTCTCTGCTGTCATGAAGCCAGATTGTCTGTTACGGGACCTCTCTGCTCTGCCTGTGTGCTAGGCCTAAATATATGCCAATGGACTGTTGCAGTGGTGGCTGACGTGAAGCCTCATTCTCTGCTATGACATGCAGACTGATTCTCTGCTGTCATGAAGCCAGATTGTCTGTTACGGGACCTCTCTGCTCTGCCTGTGTGCTAGGCCTAAATATATGCCAATGGACTGTTGCAGTGGTGGGTGACGTGAAGCCTCATTCTCTGCTATGACATGCAGACTGATTCTCTGCTGACATGAAGCCAGATTGTCTGTTACGGGACCTCTCTGCTCTGCCTGTGTGCTAGGCCTAAATATATGCCAATGGACTGTTGCAGTGGTGGGTGACGTGAAGCCTCATTCTCTGCTATGACATGCAGACTGATTCTCTGCTGACATGAAGCCAGATTGTCTGTTACGGGACCTCTCTGCTCTGCCTGTGTGCTAGGCCTAAATATATGCCAATGGACTGTTGCAGTGGTGGGTGACGTGAAGCCTCATTCTCTGCTATGACATGCAGACTGATTCTCTGCTGACATGAAGCCAGATTGTCTGTTACGGGACCTCTCTGCTCTGCCTGTGTGCTAGGCCTAAATATATGCCAATGGACTGTTGCAGTGGTGGGTGACGTGAAGCCTCATTCTCTGCTATGACATGCAGACTGATTCTCTGCTGACATGAAGCCAGATTGTCTGTTACGGGACCTCTCTGCTCTGCCTGTGTGCTAGGCCTAAATATATGCCAATGGACTGTTGCAGTGGTGGGTGACGTGAAGCCTCATTCTCTGCTATGACATGCAGACTGATTCTCTGCTGACATGAAGCCAGATCCTCTGTTACGGGAGCTCTCTCCTCTGCCTGGGTGCTGGGCCTAAATTTATGACAATTGACTGTTGCAGTGGTGGGTGACGTGAAGCCTGATTCTCTGCTATGATATGAAGACTGATTCTCTGCTGACATGAAGCCAGATTGTCTGTTACGGGACCTTTCTCCTCTGCCTGGGTTCTGGGCCTAAATTTATGAAAATTGACTCTTACAGTGGTGGGTGACGTGAAGCCTGATTCTCTGCTATGATATGAAGACTGATTCTCTGCTGACATGAAGCCAGATTCTCTGTTACGGGACCTCTCTCCTCTGCCTGGGTGCTGGGTAGTGTTGAGCGCGAATATTCGAAAAGCAAATTTTTTTTCGCGAATATCGCAACTTCGCGATTTCGCGAATATTTCGAATATAGTGCTATATATTCGTAAAAACGAATATTCGTTTTTTGTTTCCCCCCCCCCCCCCACAAAATTACAGTACACATATAATTGATTGTTTCCCAAAGGTCCAACAGCTCAGATCTTACTCACATTGCCTAGAAAGTGATTGAGGCGCGAATCTTCGTAAGGCGATTTTATTAGCGCACATGCGAATATCGGCACGTCCCAGAACAGAGGCAAAGGGCTTTGCATTCATACATTAGTGAATTGAGTTGCGAATCTTCGTAAGGCGATTTTATTAGCGCACATGCGAATATCTACACTTGTCCCAGAACAGAGGCAAAGGGCTTTGCATTCATACATTAGTGATTGAATTGAGCTGCGAATCTTCGTAAGGCGATTTTATTAACGCAAATGCAAATATCTACACTTGTCCCCAGAACAGAGAGGCAAAGGCCTGTGCATTCATATAGTATAGCACCATATTCGCGAATACGTAGAACTTCGTAAAAGTCGATTTACGAATATTCGTATTTTTTATTTTACTTTCCACCTTACAGATTACATTGATCTGTACTCTGTCAACTACTGTCATCACCCCCCACTGTATCTCGATTGATTCCCAAAAGTCTCACATTCCCTAGAAAGTGATTGAGGTGCGAATCTTCGTAAGGCGATTTTATTAGCGCACATGCGAATATCTACACTTGTCCCAGAACAGAGGCAAAGGGCATTGCATTCATACATTAGTGATTGAATTGAGTTGCGAATCTTCGTAAGGCGATTTCATTAGCGCACATGTGAATTTTGCATAGCATATGTATTATGCGATAATTCGAATTATCGCATATGCGAAATAATAACGAATTTGAATAATCGCGAATATTTTACGAATATTCTTTCGAATATTCACAAAATTTCGCGAATTCGAATATGGGACATGCCGCTCAACACTAGTGCTGGGCCTAAATTTATGACAATGGACTGTTGCAGTGGTGGGTGACGTGAAGCCTGATTCTCTGCTATGACATGCAGACTGATTCTCTGCTGACATGAAGCCAGATTGTCTGTTACGGGACCTCTCTCCTCTGCCTGGGTGCTGGGCCTAAATATATGCCAATGGACTGTTGCAGTGGTGGCTGACGTGAAGCCTCATTCTCTGCTATGACATGCAGACTAATTCTCTGCTGACATGAAGACAGATTCTCTGTTACGGGACCTCTCTCCTCTGCCTGGGTGCCGGGGCCTAAATATCTGAGAATGGACTGTTCCAGTGGTGGCTGACGTGAAGCCTCATTCTCTGCTATGACATGCAGACTAATTCTCTGCTGACATGAAGACAGATTCTCTGTTACGGGACCTCCCTCCTCTGCCTGGGTGCTGGGCCTAAATATATGCCAATGGACTGTTGCAGTGGTGGCTGACGTGAAGCCTCATTCTCTGCTATGACATGCAGACTAATTCTCTGCTGACATGAAGACAGATTCTCTGTTACGGGACCTCCCTCCTCTGCCTGGGTGCTGGGCCTAAATATATGCCAATGGACTGTTGCAGTGGTGGCTGACGTGAAGCCTCATTCTCTGCTATGACATGCAGACTGATTCTCTGCTGACATGAAGCCAGATTCTCTGTTACGGGACCTCTCTCCTCTGCCTGTGTGTGTGCTGGGCCTAAATATATGCCAATGGACTGTTGCAGTGGTGGCTGACGTGAAGCCTCATTCTCTGCTATGACATGCAGACTGATTCTCTGCTGACATGAAGCCAGATTCTCTGTTACGGGACCTCTCTCCTCTGCCTGTGTGTGTGCTGGGCCTAAATATATGCCAATGGACTGTTGCAGTGGTGGCTGACGTGAAGCCTCATTCTCTGCTATGACATGCAGACTAATTCTCTGCTGACATGAAGACAGATTCTCTGTTACGGGACCTCCCTCCTCTGCCTGGGTGCTGGGCCTAAATATATGCCAATGGACTGTTGCAGTGGTGGCTGACGTGAAGCCTCATTCTCTGCTATGACATGCAGACTGATTCTCTGCTGACATGAAGCCAGATTCTCTGTTACGGGACCTCTCTCCTCTGCCTGTGTGTGTGCTGGGCCTAAATATATGCCAATGGACTGTTGCAGTGGTGGCTGACGTGAAGCCTCATTCTCTGCTATGACATGCAGACTGATTCTCTGCTGACATGAAGCCAGATTCTCTGTTACGGGACCTCTCTCCTCTGCCTGTGTGTGTGCTGGGCCTAAATATATGCCAATGGACTGTTGCAGTGGTGGCTGACGTGAAGCCTCATTCTCTGCTATGACATGCAGACTAATTCTCTGCTGACATGAAGACAGATTCTCTGTTACGGGACCTCCCTCCTCTGCCTGGGTGCTGGGCCTAAATATATGCCAATGGACTGTTGCAGTGGTGGCTGACGTGAAGCCTCATTCTCTGCTATGACATGCAGACTAATTCTCTGCTGACATGAAGACAGATTCTCTGTTACGGGACCTCTCTCCTCTGCCTGGGTGCCGGGGCCTAAATATCTGAGAATGGACTGTTCCAGTGGTGGGTGACGGGAAGCCAGATTCTCTGCTATGGAACCTCTCTCCAATTGATTTTGGTTAATTTTTATTTATTTAATTTTTATTTTAATTCATTTCCCTATCCACATTTGTTTGCAGGGGATTTACCTACATGTTGCTGCCTTTTGCAGCCCTCTAGCTCTTTCCTGGGCTGTTTTACAGCCTTTTTAGTGCCGAAAAGTTCGGGTCCCCATTGACTTCAATGGGGTTCGGGTTCGGGACGAAGTTCGGATCGGGTTCGGATCCCGAACCCGAACATTTCCGGGATGTTCGGCCGAACTTCTCGAACCCGAACATCCAGGTGTTCGCTCAACTCTAAT